>NW_024730836.1:0-17640 GCF_018991925.1 Homarus americanus
ACACACACACACACACACATACACTCAACACACACGCACACGCTCAACACACACACGCACACGCTCAACACACACACGCACACACTCAACACACACACACACACACACACACACACACACACCTGTCATGAGTGTTAAAGAGGTCAGAGGTGCTAGTAAGCTGGGGCACGGAGTTACGACGCCATCACACAGACCGCGAGAGATAGCATCCTATTAAGGGGAATTTGTTTCTCTTGAGGCCAACTGCTCCTTACCCGCCCTGACTCCAGTGTTCCCACAAGCTCATTAAAGACCAATTACGCGCCTCAGTGCCTCCAACTTACCTGACTATTTCCAGCAACAGGATCCTAGTATAAGACGTGTATGTGTCTGTTATTAACTGGAGTATGACCTCAGTATAACACGTGTCACGCCTTGTCCTGTGTCTGTTATTAACTTGAACTCGACCTCAGTATAACACGTTTCACACCTTGTCCTGAGAGCGTAGGGTGCTTGCCTATCGGTCTAAACAACAAATGTTTATTTTAATATTCCAACAAACAGGGTACTACACTCTTCACTGACAGTCATTAACTTTCTCCCTGTAACTCACTGTAACCAGTAACACGTCTAATGCAACATGTAATACCAGCTAAAGCTCCCACAACGCCAGTAATACCAATTAAGTAAAACCAATTATCATCATGAAATACAGCGGTGATGATAGTAGAGTGTCACAGGTAACATATTATTCTTGTCACACGCGCACTCATCCTTGTAACACCAGCAAGGGTTCTTTTAGTACCATCAGGTATGTAAAATCAAGTAACACATCCACAGCGTAAATCTTGTGACACACCACACACACACACACACACACACACACACACACACACACACTCACTCAAGTAACGCATCCTAAAAAGTCAGTAGACCAAACATGCCTGAGTCTTAGGCGAGAGCAAACAACTCTTTACATAGGCAATTTCGTTTCACTTTACACACACGCAAACAAGCATTTAAATAAACTATAAATATAAACGAATGAACACGGAAGGGATAGTAAGTCAAGAATGTGAACAAAACATCTGATAAATCACATACTGTACAGCAATTCAGTAATGATAATCATTTTTATCATTGTTTCAGCAGCCGAGAGACGTACAGAAAGGTATATAATAAATCAGTGAAACGTCAGGTTTGTCATGAATTAATATATTTCAGCTAACGAATAACATGAGTTAAGGAAATCAAATAGTGAATGATATACTTAACACTGACTGCCATTCACCATGACGATCGCGGCCATTCCAGTAGTGAGGGCATTAGGAATTTGCTAAAGTAATATTAATTCTCATGATGCAGTGTTGTGCCGCTCGTGAATTTGCGTCAGCGTGTAGAATTAAGACTATGTCGCTCGTGGATCTGCGTCGATTTGTGTGTTGTTACTGACTATAAATTCTGCTAGATGTACAGTGCCCGTGCGTAAGTTTGTTCGTAAAACTATTAATTAAGAGCCATTGATTATAACTACTGTCGCGATCCCACTACCCTTTATACTTGGGGAGTGAATCCTACCCCAAGTTATTTACAAATAAAGGTACAAATAGGGAACACGGCAATAATTATCCCCACCAAATATCTACTCAACTAAATGTACTTGAAAAAAGTAAGAACAGTTGAAATAAGTGAATCACAAAAGGGAAGATAATTAATTAATTCGATTTATGTTTTAAAGGGAGTAATGATTAGCAAACATGAATTTAAGGGAATAAGTAATTGTATAATAAAATAAGAGTGATGCCGGAAGGGCGAAAATATACTGTAAGGAGTTAGACCAAACAAATATTACTTAACATTACTATATTACACAAGACACACGAAATATATATATACAACAATCACTACAAAATGATTATCCCTACCAAACAGGAGATTCCTTACCACCAGGATCCCTTCCTAGGCCTAACTAAACGTGTCACTAATACCTGATACCCCTAGGGCATTGCACAAGACTGGATAAAGCACTAGACAAGGGTCAAGGCTAGAGAACGAATGGACACGTCTAACCTATGCCACGGATTTTCGCTACTGGGGTGGCGTGGGTACGCCGCCGAAAAGCGCATCTCATCTCACGTGATCCAGACATTTGCTAGATATTTTATATAATTAATTAATACTCTCTTGATTTGAACTTAACAGAGTAAGACAATGATGCATATTAATAACATACATAAATATACAATTAACCTAAGTAACTAAGAACAATAATAATATAATAAGTACAATTAACAAATTATTAATAGCTTGTGTGAAATGGAGGCGTGAACATATGCCTCACGCTATGCGAGTTCCCGAGCGCTCAGGCACGTGACACTACATATATTTAACGGTAATTTGATGATGTCCCTGAATATGTAAATAACGAAACTATTAAATATTAGCTTACGCGTGTGTGTGTGTGTAATAATACTAATAAACGGTTTATTAATAGAGTTGCAGCCGGTGGCTCAAAATATACAGACTTACATTTGATTTAGTCATAATGATATAATATTCATTGAATACATTTACAGGGCTGTACAGTACATACATCAGGAGCTGTTTATTATTTTAACAATAGATGGGTTGGTGCTGTTCTTATATCTATCGGTGCGGGCTTCTGGGCTGAATTTTGTTGTAGTGGTGGACTACAAAAGGTGGGTGGGGGGGCTGCCAGTGTCAGGAGGTGGCGATGACGAGGGTGGTGCAGTAGTCCACTGCCAAACCTTGCTAGTGCTTGGTGGTGGAGGTCACTGAGGGATGGCATTTCCAGGGCAGAGAGAGTGTTGGTGTAGCCTGAGTATTCTGCGCCGAGCATGATTCTGCAGGCCCTTTTCTGTACCTTCTCTAGCCGACGTTGTTGGGTGGAGTTGAGAGAAGACGACCAGGCTCTGTGTGTGTGTGTGTGTGTGTGTGTGTGTGTGTGTGTGGATGGATAGAAAGGGAGCAGGAGATGTGTATAGAGGGAGAATGACAGATTAAGAGAAGTGAAGAGTAAGCGTTAGAGATAGATAGGTGGGAGAGCATGTGAGAACGAGAAAGGGGAAGGGTGAACAGAACTCTCTCTCTCTCTCTCTCTCTCTCTCTCTCTCTCTCTCTCCACCAGTTTACCTTACTTAGCATAACGCCTCTCACTTGACCTGACCTGATCTGACCTTCTTACGGTATTCTGACCTCTGAAAATTTAATTTTCACCAAACAAACAAGACCAAATTATTTTTGTTTTACGCTTTTTTAAACTTTGCATTTAGAATGTGTAAAATATTTTCTCAATTTTATTTCATACATGACGAGTGCAAACTATTAATATTGTTTGCTTATCTAACGAGTTTCTTTGGAAATTAATTTATTTTATTTCCTATGTAATCGGAGTGGAAATTTTTGGGGGTGTTTTTTTCTTTATATATTTGTCTTGTATTTTTTGTGTTTCTATTGTATTTTACTATAATTCGATTGTTTTGCAACTTGATATTTTTAATTGTCGATTGTTTTACTACTCGATCTGTTCTTACAATTCTGAATTATTATTTGCAACTTGATTTGCTGTTTGACAACTTATTTATTTTACATTTGCATATTTCCTTTTTTTTTAAATAGGCGAATATTTTACAAGCCAATATATACTGTATATATTTTTTCCCAACGCCGATCTGTTCACGCTCTGTAGAACTTAATTAAAATTTACTAGAGCGTAATAGAGCTGTAAGGTAGACACATATGAGTGTCGTGGCGTGTTGAGGACCCAGTGTTCAGCTGGCCGGCTCTACCTTATTCATGAGACCTTGGGACTGTACTCCTGTGCCGGTCACCTGCTCTGTCGGTCTCACTGTCTGACTGTGGTAGGTCATTCACTAATGTGTGTGTGTTTATTATCTGTTTGGAGATATTAATGATATTGATACTTGTAAAAATGATAATACTGATATTAGTTATTTTAATGATTGTTACAATGGTATTAATAATTATATTAATATTAAGGATTAATATGATAATATTTTCACTGGCGGTATTAGGACTTGCTCTCATTAGGTTTTGTGTTAGGACTTGCTCCCATTAGGTTTAGTATTAGGACTTGATCCTTCCTAACGTTTAGGTTAGGGATCTAATTAAGAAGGAACCCACTAAAGCCTGGACAATCCTTAAGTGTCAAGGTAGTTAAGGTTGAAGGTCTAAGGACGACTTGTTGAACTATTTAACAAGTTAACAAGACGGACAGGTGCGATGAATACACACACACACACACACACACACACACAGACACTCTCTCTCTCTCTCTCTCTCTCTCTCTCTCTGCTTAGTGTTCATTGATCTACTCTGAGTTCGCCACGTACAAGTCACGCAAGGAATGATCAATGTTTGGTATGTAAGTGTTCCTTGTCGAGAGTGTGTGTGTGTGTGTGTGTTACCTGAGGAGGGAGGGAATACTGTGTGTTTTCTCCGGTTTTAAGTATATGGTTGCGTGTTTTAGTCTGGATACGTATGGAAAGGAGTTAGGTGAGGGAGTGTTTCTTTCCTGTGTGTTCGGGCTTGGGTGTGGGCGTATGGGTATGTATACATATGGACTTGTGTGGCTGTCTGTGTAGTTGTGAATGTTTTAGTATTGTACAGAGTATGTTATTGTGTTGTAGTACATGTTTGAATAGGTGTAAGTACGTGTGTATGTGTAAATGTTTATGTTATGTGTCTTCAGTTTTAGTGAAATTATTTTTGTGTATATACAAGTACGGAATTATGTATGTGTGGGTTTATATACAGACATGCGTGTGTACGTATTCGTGTCACAAGGGTTCGTGTATATAGTCACGTGTAAACATAGTGTGAGAGGATATCGTGTCGTGGGCGGGAGAACTGGCAGAGACGCTTTAACTTTAGCACTAATACGTGTAGGCAGAGGAGTAGGTAGGGTGCCTCGGAACACGCAACTGGTGTGTGTTTCACTATAGTTATCATTAACGATAGTTATGCTTAAAATGGGTAATAAAGTGTACAGTAGTCTTTAGTTATATGTTTGTTATAGCTTAAAATGGCCATAAATTTAACAGTAGCCTTTAGTTAGTTGTTTATTAAGTCTTTAAATGGAATTGTACAATCAAAGACAAAAGTCGTGTCACAGTTTTGTCCGAAGATTATATATAACTAGTGAAACATTATGAGGGCCCACTACCACAAGGCAGAGAGCACCAACAGTTTCGGCATATGTTTTCACCAAATTTCACGACACGACTTTTGTCTTTCATTGTACACGTTTCAAGAGTAAATACTAAGTAAATCACACACACCCACACACACACACACACACACACACACACACACACACACACTTCTTAAGAGTAAACAATGGAAGTTTTCAATACATCATAATTCAAAACATTATTATTCCACTCTCAGTGAGTAGTTGACGGGTATATAGAAATAGATTCAGTTGGTTTGTCTTATTTCGTCAGAACATACATCCACCACAACCACGCCGACACACCCATACATCCACCACAACCACGCCTACACACCCATACAACCACCACAACCACGCCTACACACCATACATCCACCAAAACCACGCCTACACACCCATACATCCACCACAACCACGCCGACACACCCATACATCCACGACAACCACGCCTACACACCATACATCCACGACAACCACGCCTACACCACCATTTATCTACGTCAACGCACCTTGCCTCAATCTTCCGTGACATTCCCAGGTTATATAATTATACAACGCCTCTCTACCACGTTACGCATACTTATTCCGCGTATCATTATGTCACATTCCATCATGTTACGTGAGGGTCCTGTGCCACTCATTATTACGTCACATGCTTCTTACTCCTACGTCAGTCAGTCGTGTGTGTGTGTGTGTGTGTGTGTGTGTGTGTGTGTGTATGTGTAAAAAGATACGAGAACGCATCTATTTGGGTCACGTTTACTACTACTACTCAGTATGACAGCTCAAGTGACGTCGAAATTAAGCTGCTGAGATTTTTCATGATTTTGATGCGTTCTTTTATCCCGAAAGTATATATATGTTGGGAGAAGTACCACGAACGTTTCCATTTAACCCATGTCTCCCCCTCCCCCTAAAAAAAACCACAAACACACACACACCAAAATTATGTTAGTTATATTAGGTGGGTAATGTTAAGGTCGGTTTATTGTTAAATTAAGTTAGTATCGCCCGCTTTAATTTTTATTTTAAGAGGTAGGCCAACGTCTCTCAGTGAGGTTGAGTCAGCAGGCAAGAATTGTTTAATGAAACCTTACTGAGACTTGAGGCCTTTACACAGAGGCGTGAGAGTATGAGAGTGTCAGGGTTATGAGGTGGCATGTGTGTATGAGGGTGGTGTTAGGGTTAGGTGGCGTGAGTATGAGGGGGTCGGGTTTGTGAGGTGACATGGAGTATGAGAGTGTCAGGGTTATAGGGTGGCATGTTGGTATGAGGGTGGTGTTAGGGTTAGGTGGCGTGAGTATGAGTCGGGTTGTGAGTGATATATAGTGTAAGAGTGTGTCAGGGTTATGAAGTGTATGTTGGTATGAGGGTGGTGTTAGGGGTTAGGTGGCGTGGTATGAGGGTTGGGTTTATATGAGGTGACATGGAGTATGAGAGTGTCAGGGTTATAGGGTGGCATGTTGGTATGAGGGTGATGTTAGGGTTAGGTGGCGTGAGTATGAGGGGTCGGGCTTGTGAGGTGACATGGAGTATGAGAGTGTCAGGGTTATGGGGTGGCATGTTGGTATGAGGGTGGTGTTAGGGTTAGGTGGCGTGAGTATGAGGGGTCGGGTTTGTGAGGTGACATGGAGTATGAGAGTGTCAGGGTTATGGGGTGGCATGTTGGTATGAGGGTGGTGTCAGGGTTAGGTGGCGTGAGTATGAGGGGTCGGGTTTATGAGGTGGCATATGGGTATGAGGAGGTTTCGAGGTATGAGGTGGCATGAGGGTATGAGGGTGCCTGGGCTGTGAGGTGACGTGAGGAGTGTGTGGAGGCGTGAGAATTGTGAGGGTGTGTCAGACTTATGAGGAAAAGAGAAGGAGAAAATCACAGGTTTATGATGAGAAGGGAAGAGAGGAGGGAAGGAGGTGAGAATGAAAAAACGAAGAAAGGAAGAAGAGAAGACAGGGTGGAGAGGATTAAGTAAGAAGACGGTAAGAGGAGAAATAGAAGGATAAAGGAAGAATAAGAATAGAGAGAGAAGGGAAAATGAAGGAGAAGGAGAGGAGAAGGATGAAGGAATGGAATGCTGAGACGAAGAACATAGGTCTTGAGAGGCTCGTGTTGTCCTAGCAATAAGTGATGGACAGTGTATTAAAAGGTTCAATATGAAAGAACACAGTGGACGACAAGGGCGAAGGAGTTATTTTGTTCTATTTTCGTCAATCAAGGAAAAACATCACCTTGACTATTATCTTGAAGGAGGAGATAACAAACACATGAGATATGTGATAACTGAAATATATCATTATCTTGACTCCAATCCATTACTGGCAAGATGGCAAAACAGAGTTGTTATCATCTGGGAGTGTGATATATTGTTTGATGAGAGAGTTTACGGAAAGGTTGGTATGACTAGGTAGAAAAAAATCGTAAGAGTTATTTGAAATGTGACGTGAAAGCGAATTGGTTTTGATGTAACCTTGAGAAAACCACTTAGATACACACTCTTCTGTTCAGTCACACGTTTGCATATTATTAGCATCTATCCCCCCCCCCCCGCCCTTCCTCTCTGGCGTCAAGAAACAGGATTATCTGGAATGATTGCAAGTTAAAGTGGCCCTAGTTCTATTAGACCCCAAACCTCACCCAAACCTAACCATTAGGATTGAGGCCTTTGAGGACTGTGTTCCATTTGGTTTGAGCGTCAATCCTAATGGTTATAATAGATTAGGTTAGGTTAGAGTCTGGCCTACTTGATCAATCTCTATCATTTATCTGGTACTGCAGGTGAGGAAACGAGGACCAAATATATGTCGTTAAGAGGAGAGATAACTTGCCGTAGCAGTGTTGACGCCGGAAGTATTATCACCAGCTGAATGGGACTGGAGTCGTGCCATTGTCAATAACTGTACTATTATAGAATAAATCGTTCCTGTCATTCAGAACTGGAAAAAAATAAGACGATTGTCTTGCGTAGATATATCAAGGTTTTTCTCCTTTTTGGGGGGTGTTAGACATAAGAACTAATGTGGGTCAGTGTCGGGGACAAGGGTGAGGCAGCCTCTGGCAACGGAACTTTAGAGAAGGAAGTTGTGTAGTAAGGAACGCCCCCCGCCTGGCTCTCCTCGACCTTGCTCTCTCCACTCTTTCCCGCCGAGACGCATAATGCTGCCGCACTGTTGACGTCATTGTCACGTGACCTTCATCTCTATCCCTTCCACTTCACCTATCCTTCTTCTCTGATCCTTCAAGGTGACATTCTTAGGTTAAAGGCATGTATATGAATGGGGTACCGATGTAGTGCTGTGATAGTTACAGAAATACACAGCACAGCAGTTACCATCGTATTGTTAATGACTTCTCAGAGACAGTACTGCAGTGTCGTATCCTGAAATTGCAAGCTGATCCAGGAAAGAAGTGGCGTGCGGAGCTGGTAAAGAGGATGAGGGTGAGAGGGAGGGGAAGGGGCTGACGTCGACTGATGCCTGTGCTTAAGCTGACTGTTGTGTGTCGGGCACTAGTCACAACCGTAGTGTTTAGGAGAGTGACACGGAGGTGAACACCATGCTGCTGCTGGCCGATCTTACACACAGATGGCGTACCATTAGCCTTCCCTGAGCTAGCCCGCGGCCACTGACCTACACAGAGGGAGAGATTGGAAGGGGAGGAGACAGTAATGAGAGGAAGGTAAACAGTTCATACGTAAGTGGGATGGCCGATGGTAGCTCAGGCGTGGGGGGGAAGAGGCAGACAGTTGTGTGAGAAGAAAGGTTGGAAAACAAAACGTTATCCTTTTGATAAAACAAATAAAACGTATAGCGGTGATGCAGATCGTTTATAGGAAAGGTGAAACATTTATAATTTACTTGTATTAAAGGTGAGAAGAGATGGGTGTAGATGTCTGGATGAAACCATATGGAGAGAAATGTCAACATTCTACAGTACTAAACTTAAAGAGGTACTCGTCGCTGCTCGCACACACACACACACACACACACACACACATCTGATACTCGGAGATCGTGGAGGGACGCTTTTAATATCCCCAGGCATATTAAGCTTGCAAACACTTCCAGCTAATCCCTATTGTGTCCGGGGATGGTGCTGGGGACAGGAGACTACGAAAGCTGTTGACTACGGGGGAAACTGCACGTTTGGGAGTTACACAAACTGGCGGTTCTCCTGGTAATACCCAGTCACTAGAGTTAAAAATAAGCCCTGATACTAGTCCTTGGTTGTTGTTGTATCAGCTATGTTTGTTTGGGTAGTCTGATTTGGGTTGAAGGTGTGCTCAGGTGAACTAGGATATGGGTTCGACTAATCGGGTTGTCAGATTGGAATAACAGGGGTTGTCGGTGTGAGTACAGTAATAATTATTGTGGTTGGTGTCACATTTGGTTGATGGGGTTGTCTCTTGATTCTTGTGGTTGTTGTTGTAATTGTTTATTGTCCTTTGAGTGTGGTGATAAGTCATCCTTCTTCACCTTTAGCTTCTTACCACACCTCAAGAACTGCTCGACAGGACAAGACAGATGCAGCACTATCAAGCACCTACCCTGCCCTTACAACCTTGCGAGAAAGTAATGAATTTAGTTCATTTTATGTCAGCAACCAGTTTACAGGTGTCAGTTTGTTGTCAGTTTCTTGGTTTGTTACGTTTATACTGACAGCCTCTGTAACCTCGCCAATACAACAGACGTTTATACTGACAGCCTCTGTAACCTCGCCAATACAACAGACGTTTATACTGACAGCCTCTGTAACCTCGCCAATACAACAGACGTTTATACTGACAGCCTCTGTAACCTCGCCAATACAACAGATGTTTATACTGAGCCTCTGTAACCTCGCCAATACAACAGACGTTTATACTGACAGCCTCTGTAACCTCGCCAATACAACAGATATTTATACTGAGCCTCTGCCAACCTCGCCAATACAACAGACGTTTATACTGACGCCTCTGTAACCTCGCTAATACAACAGATGTTTATGCAGGCCTCTGTAACCCCTCGCCAATACAACAGACGTTTATACTGACGGCCTCCTGTAACCTCGCCAATACAACAGACGTTTATACACAATGTACTGTAACCTCGCCAATACAACAGACGTTTATACTGACAGCCTCTGTAACCTCGCCAATACAACAGACGTTTATACTGACAGCCTCTGTAACCTCGCCAATACAACAGACGTTTATACTGACAGCCTCTGTAACCTCGCCAATACAACAGATGTTTATACTGAGCCTCTGTAACCTCGCCAATACAACAGACGTTTATACTGACAGCCTCTGTAACCTCGCCAATACAACAGGAGTTAAATTTACTCCCGAGGATAAGTGGTGGTGGTGGAAGAGGTGTGGATGTGCACTGTTATGTGGTACTGTTTTACTACTGTTGTATGGTGGAGGTACAGTATGTAGGTGGTGGTGATGTGGTGGTGATGTGGTGGTGTGGAGTGCTTGTGGTGGTGGTGGAGGTGTTGAGATAAGGTGGTGGGAGTGTTGATGATGGAGGAGGAAGTGTGGTGGAGGAGGTGGTTGTGGTGGAGATATGGTGGTGGTGGAGGTGAGAAAGTGGTGTGTTGTCATTGTTGTTATTGACTGTGAACGCCTAAGTCTGTCTGCCTATCGGTCTGTATGTCTGCCTGTCTGCCTATTTGTCTGTCTGTATGTCTGTCTGTCTGCCATCAGTCTAACCTAACCATTAGGATCGGATATTATTAGGACAAGGAAGCCAGTTTCCAAGAGTTAGATTATGTTCGGTCATGTTAGGTTAGGTTAGGTTAGGTTAGGTTTTGTCATAGGTTAGTTTTGGTTGGTTAGAATATTTTTGATCTGATTGTTTCATTTGGTTAGGGTAGGTTAGGTCTAGCTCGGTTAGGTTAGGTTAGGTTTGGATTGGTTTGTTTAAGGTAGTTTAGGTGAGCCTTGATTTGGTTAGGTTATGTTAGGTTAGTTTTGGTTAAGTTAGGTTAGGTTTGGTTAAGTTAGGTTAGGTTTGGTTAAATTAGATTAGGGTTGGCTTGGTTATATTGGATTTGGTTAATTTAGATTAGGTTAGGTTATGTTAAGTTAGGTTTGGCTTGGTTAATATAGTTTAGGTTAGGTTTAGTTCGCTTCTAATACATAAAACCCCGCCTGGAGATTGAGGTTGATGACATGACTTTGAATATTCTACCATAGATAGTTGTGTTGTAGTTGATTATCTCTCAACCATAGATATCCAAGATTTAGTATTCACCCAACAGAACTTTGTGTCAGGTTCTCAATCACGGTGGCTCTATGAGATGGAACCAAGTGTCTGCCCCTTAGATTACCTTACGCATAACTTTAGCACTAAGGTTCTCCTCCTGGGTGATTCTGGGGAGTGGGAGCGAGGGTGTGATCATAGAGGCTACACAAGTGGGGGGAACTAAACGTGTACAGGGTCTTGTTGCCCAGGTGATATATTATGCTTAATCCCATAAACTGCTGACTTGTCTTCGCTGCCACAACTTATAGGACACTGATTTAAGGCTCAAGTAATATGATGGCGCGTGTGAGATACTTTATAATGGCGCTGTTACTGCTGTTGTGTGACACTGTTACTGCTGTTGTGTGACACTGTTACTGCTGTTGTGTGACACTGTTATTGCTGTTGTGTGACACTGTTATTGCTGTTGTGTGACACTGTTACTGCTGTTGTGTGACACTGTTACTGCTGTTGTATGACACTGTTATTGCTGTTGTGTGACACTGTTACTGCTGTTGTGTGACACTGTTACTGCTGTTGTCTGGCACTGTTACTGCTGCTATATGGCACCGGTACTGCTGTTGTGTGGCACTATTATTTATTGCTGTTGTTTGGCACTGTTACTCCTGTTGTATGACACTATTCTCTGAGCTATATTGATGCCACATATACACACATATATAGAACATATATATATATACGTAAATGTATGGGTAATCAAGAAGACGTTTACTTAAATATAGTGAAATACGTGAATAAATGAATAAACGGGCATATTATTTGTTACGTATAAATATATATAGACATTAATGTGCCTGCATGGGTAAGTGGCAATATGAAAGATATACATAAATTCATACACAAACATACTTACTTTTATGGAGTGAGGGAAATATGAAGTATACATACAAATATATAGTTTCATGTGTATATATTTACATAAATATATAAAACCAAGAGGCTAGTGTGTTGTGGGTCGTTGAGGGAGATGGTGTAAAGGTTTGAGGGAGGAGAGTGTGAGGCAACCGTGGTAGTGATCATGTTGCCTCACCACTGAGTCAAGGAACGTGTTGAGAGTCGTGAAACATGTTCAGTCACAGAACATGTTGTGAGTCAAGGATAATGTTGACTCAAGGGACGTATTGTGAGTCGAGGAACGTGTTGTGAATCAAGCAACGTGTTGAGAGTCAAGGAACGTGTTGAGAGTCAAGGAACGTGTTAGGAGTCAAGGAACATGTTGTGAGTCAAGGAACATTTTGAGTCACGGAACGTTTTGTGAGTCAAGGAACATGTTGAATCAAGGAACATGCCGAGTCAAGGGACGTATTGCGAGTCAAGGAACGTGCTGTGAAATCAAAGAACGTGTTACTCTCTCTCTCTCTCTCTCTCTCTCTCTCTCTCTCTCTCTCTCTCATTTATGTATTCAGATTTTTATCTCATCAAGTAATGGTTGACATCTAGCGCAGTATCCAGCTACATAACTCGCTATCACTGTATGGTCGTGCTGCCTCCCTCACACTACACCATGTTTATCATTCCTTCAGGGGAATCGTCTTGCAACGTTCGGATTGTGTATTGAGTTCAGCTGTTTGCCTTCACTTTGCAGGACACAACTTTATAGGAGCGTGAAGCAGTAGAGCGTATGGAACCGGGAATTCATGTTCATCCTCCGTGCACGTTTGTACCAAGACCCTGTAATATAGTAGTGTTTTCTGAATGGTTTCCTGTGATTCACGCGAGGTCCTGTGTGGGGTGGAGGGTAGGGGGGGGGGGGCGCCTATATATGACATTCTGTCGGAAAAACATTTTTACGAAATATATGTTTATATAGAATAACATTGATTGAGTATATATCGTATACATTTTATCGATTATTGTACAATATATTGATATAATGTTTATTCTCTATAGTTAATTATATAAAGGGAGTTGATATTTTATTCGTCCATTGCTAATGTAGGGGACCTGTTTATTGCTGTGATGTTGTTTGTCTGTCTGTACATTCATACTCCCCGTGGTTCTGTACGTAGATGTTTAATTAATTTTTATGTGTTTAGTTTTCTTAAAGCTTTTAGACCATTGAGTCCTTGTGGTTATTTTATGATTACAAGGACGACGCCAAAAAAAACTCTTCAGTCTAAGGATTATTGTATTATTCTCTAAACATTTCTCTACGATACCTGTTGTTGTTGTTGTTGTTGTTTACTGGTTTTGTACTCTGACTTACTGGTACAAGTTTAACAGCTGGATTAAGCTGGATTAAGCAACATATATTCTGTATGAACTTTGGTAACGTGTATTTATTTATGTATGTATGTACTGTATTTATGTATGTAGGTAGGTAGGTAGTCGGCAGCTACCAAACAGGGAGGTACTACCGCTTGGGAAGATATTGGAAGCATAATGTGTTGTCTAATGGTAGACCCTGCTGCCATATAGCATCACAAAAATTGTGACCAAGTCCCAGGTTGCTGATCTGACTTTCTGTCTCATTTACACACAATTGCAGGGTCTCAATTGTATCTCTTACTAGTGACAACACAATATACTGCATATCGTTTCCCACTCTTGGTTTATTTTTGTTTTAATTATTTATGGTTATTATTATTATATTTATTATTTTATTTTTTATTATAATTTTTATTTGGTTTTATTAATTATTATTATTATTATTATTATTATTATTATTATTATTATTATTAGTATTAGTATTATCATTATTATAATTATTATTATTATTATTGTTATTGTTATTATTATGATTATGATTATTATTATTATTATTATTATTTTAATTATTATTATCATCATCATCATCATGATCATTATCATTATCCTTATCCTTATCCTTATCATTATTATTATTATTATTATTATTATTATTATTATTATTATTATTATTATTATTATTATTATTATTATTATTATTATTATTATTATTAAATTTTTTTTTTTTCACCCCCTTGGCCGTGATCTGGGTCAGTGACCTGTGTCCGGGTGGGTTAATCCCAGTAACAAAAAAAGAAATATGTATGTATGTATGTATGTATGTATGTATGTATGTATCATGCATGTATTTTTAGCAGATTTCTCTTCTAATTGTATTGATTCATGATCAACAATATAGAAATAATTTTTGTTTATTATTTGTGATTTTATTTAAGTTTTTTGTACATGTCTGCTTTACCAGTTTCCTTCATATCATAAATGTGTTTGTTTTTCTTGCAAAATGTGTGTGTGTGTGTGTGTTTATTTACGTCATGGGCGTTTTATTCATCCTTACTTATGGGTTTTCCTCTTAATGGGAGGGTTTTTTCCCTTGCTTATGGGTTTTCCTCATCATGGGCGTTTTATTACCTATGGGTTTTCCTCGTCATGGGCGTTTTATTCATCCATACCTATGGGTTTTCTTCTTAATGGGCGTTTTATTCATCCTTACTTTGGATTTTCCCTCGTCATGGGCGTTTTTATTCATCATGGGCGTTTTATTCACCCATACTTCTGGGTATTCTTCGTTATTCATTTCGTGGCTGATTATGCGTTTCTTCATTCTCCTTTCCTTCCCTTTTCAACCTTACTCATTTCGCAACAGATTGGAGGATCAGTTTTTCATCTACTCTCCAACACCGACTCCACTAGGAGACCCAGAGGCCTTGTGACGTGAACATGAACGGCCGTCGAAAGGGAGAAAGAAACAACTATGTGTAGCTATTTTTTCCCTCGGCTTTTTTTTTCCTCGGCTTTTTTTTCCCTCGGCTTTTTTTTCCTCGGCTTTTTTTTCCTAACTCATGGTAATGTTGGAGTTAGTGTAGGAGTGTAGGACTGAGCGTTGGAGTGAGTTGGAGTGAGTGTTGGGATGAGTGTTGGGATGAGTGTCGGAGTGAGTGGCGGAGTGAGTGAAAGAGTGTTGAACTGAGCGTTGGAGTGAGTTGGAGTGAGTGTAGGAGTGAGTGTAGGAGTGAGTGTTGGACTGAGCGTTGGAGTGAGTGTAGAAGTGAGTGTTGGAGTGAGTTTTGGAGTGAGTGTTGTAATTAGTGTTGTAGTGAGTGTAGGAGTGAGTGTTGGAGTGAGTGAAAGAGTGTTGGACTGAGCGTTGGAGTGAGTTGGAGTGAGTGTAGAAGTGAGTGTTGGAGTGAGTTTTGGAGTGAGTGTTGTAATTAGTGTTGTAGTGAGTGTAGGAGTGAGTGTTGGAGTGTTGTAACGAGTTGGAGTGACTGTTGGGGGTGAATTATGGAGTAAATGTTGGAGTGATTGTTGGGGTGAGTGTAGGAGCGAGTTGGAGTGTTGGAGTGAGTGTTGGCGTCAGTGTTGGAGTGATTGTTGGGGTGAGTGTAGGAACGAGTTGGAGTGTTGGAGTGAGTGTTGGCGTCAGTGTTGGAGTGATTGTTGGGGTGAGTGTAGGAACGAGTTGGAGTGTTGGAGTGAGTATTACAGCTAAAAGGAGGAATCTTGGAAAGGCAAATAACACTTACCTTAACTAAATCATTTCACCTAAAATGTCAAAAAGAAAAAAAAATTCATAATTATACCTCAACCATAACTAAATACGTCATCTGAACACCAATTAGGTTACACAATTAAGTTAGAGAAGAATACTTAGAAAGATTGAATGACTTAATTTTGTATTTTTAACTTGTACTGAGTGAACAAAATCTCCTTATGATCGACTCAGTGTAATTCCAAACCTAATTGCATTCATATGTAATTAGTGACAAAATTACAGATTCTGAACGATAATTCGACCAGTTGTTAAGAGTTGTGAATTAGGTTTGTTTTAAAGATTGGTGATTAGACAGAGCAGTAAGGGGTGACGGAGTGAACGGCACACAAGTTATTTTGACGGGTATCTCGAAGACGGGAAACAGATATATAAAATTACACATATGAAGAAACTTAAGTTGTTGCTTGAAGTTATATTGGCGGTAAATATTTTCATTGATTATTCTTTTTTTCTTCTTTGTGAAATTGGATTTGTGTGAGAAAATATTAATAATCTACATGCGAATTGAATCGTTGTATCTCGTTTTACATTATTATTATTATTATTATTATTATTATTATTATTATTATTATTATTATTATTATTAGTGTTGTTTATTCATACTTCATTTAACCAATAAATTCATGAATCAGTTACGTAATTACATATCATACTTACTAATTTAGCATCACACGAATCATTGTAAAAACGTAACGACAGAGTGATAGATGGAGACAGCTGAAAGGATAACTAGACCGTGACCCTGGACCCCAAAAGTAGCCAAGACTTTCCATATTGAAATCGCGCGTAGGTTAGGTTAGGTTAGGTTAGTGTCCAGTCACCAACAAAAGTCTTGACGCCTCTCCTCCTGAACCACGAACCCCGGGATTCAGACTCGTGAACCCGAAGTAGTAGACACTGATAAAATATATTGCTCATAAATGTTTCGGATTCATGACGTTTCGTGGTTCAGGAGGAGAAGCGACCGGACTTTTCTTGGTGACTAGACAGCATTTTATGTTAGGCTAAGTTGTATTAAGCTACTCTAGGCGAGGTAACAATAAGTTAGCTTAGATTAGAACAAGTTAAAATAGATTTTTTATTTTTAGACTAGAATATCTCATGACTAAGTTAGGTTAGATTAAGTTTCTTTGGGTTTAGTTAAATTCTAGCCCCGGAATATACAGTATAGTCGGCTTTGTTGTAACTCATAAACACACCCACATAATGAAACCCAACCACAACACAATTGCCACACACACACACACACACACACACACACATACACACACACACACACATACACACACACACACGAGTCTATTGTGTAAGGAGAGAGAGAATGAATACGACATTGTTAGGATGCCTTAGAGAAGTTTACAAAGGGAAAATGTTGAAAGTTAATTTATGCAAAAACAGAGTTGCCTTACTGGAGTACGTACTGTGTTTGAAGACAGTGTGGTCAGGGACAGGGGTAGGATATGGAGTCATTTGAAGTATAATACATTTGGTTGCACTCCTAATAGACCCCATTCCTAATAGACCCCATTCCTAATAGACTACATTCATAATAGACCCCATTCCTAATAGACCCCAGTCATAATAGACCCCCCATTCCTAATAGACCCCATTCCTAATAGACCCCCCATTCATAAGACCCCAGTCATAATAGACCCCCCATTCCAAATAGACCCCATTCCTAATAGACCCCAGTCATAATAGACCCCCCATTCCTAATAGA
>NW_024730837.1:0-15850 GCF_018991925.1 Homarus americanus
TAATAACTCTTACACACACACACACACACACACACACAGGGAGGTAATAACTCTCACACACACACACACACACACACACACAGGGACGTATTAAGAAGAGCTACAAATTGCAGCTAAAATTACCATCACGACAGGTAGATTTATGATGCCAAATTTTCCTCTCACTAAAAAAAGACTCAAGTGATTATCATCATAATTTTGTGGAAAAGCAGATAGAGAGAGAGAGAGAGAGAGAGAGAGAGAGAGAGAGAGAGAAGTACCACATTACACATTCCCGTCAGGGTTAGTATTCCCACCTCGCCCGGAGGATAGGAATGGCTCGCTGGGAATCGGGAATACGTTTAAGGATACCTGAAAGCTCGCTCTTCCAGCTGAATACGTTCCAAAATAGCTGAAAGGCCACGGCTATTTCAACACGATGGATTTCAAGGCAACTGCAAGCACGTTCTTCCTTCCAGCAGCAGAGATTCTCGGGTACCTTAGCATTCTGTTTAAAAGTTGAATATGTCTTAGGATGGCTGCGAGGTGTTCTTCCAGCACTGCAACGCACCATGCCAACAGCAGAGGATTTCCCGCGACAGATGCAACTTTCCCAAGCATTAGAAGACAAGGAAAGGCTATCGGGGTGAACGGTGAGATAATTACAGTATGAGAACTACAGTGTGGGTGTGTGTGTCGGGGGCAGTGAGACGGACATAGCAACGGGCTCCTCTGTAATCTCTATCTCTCTCTGTCCTGTTGGGAGATGTGAGAAAGACCATGTGTAGCGTCTTGGACACCTGCCGCTGGTCGATGATGCTGAGGAGAGAGAGAGAGAGAGAGAGAGAGGCAAAAACAATTTCAAACATTTCATTCTTTCCTTGTTCCTCTCTCTCTCTCTCTCTCTCAGCCTTTATCCTCCGAGCGCCATTTATTGTCCTGTTATTAAAAATGCTTCGTTGAGATGTCCATTTGCCTCCAGTGTTAGAGTAACCTTGTTTTAACGGCTACTACCTCCGGGTCTTTCTCTCTCTCTCTCTCTCTCTCTCTCTCTCTCTCTCTCTCGCTCTCTCTCTCTTTCTCTTTAGTCGAACGGACAGAGGGAGAGATGGGAGAAGATGGAGAGAGAGGAACTAGGGAAGATGAGAGAGAGAGAGAGAGATTAATCTTGCCAATTAAGGCTCACCATCTCCTCTTCCTTCGCAATAATCTGGTGGGAAGGAGGCTTAGGGAAGATGAGAAGGGAAGGAGTTGAAGGAAGGGAGGTGGAGGGAAGGAGTTGAAGGAAGGGAGGTGGAGGGAAGACGGTGAAGGAAGGGAGGTGGAGGGAAGGAGTTGAAGGAAGGGAGGTGGAGGGAAGGAGTTGAAGGAAGGGAGGTGGAGAGAGGGAGGTGAAGGGAGAGAGGCCAATGTTTAGGAATAATTTTATATCATTTCTCGGGGTCAAGGACAAAAGGAACGTTCACTTAGATCTTCAAGATGGCTGAGTGTACAAGTACCAATGTTTTTACTCACGACACGAGAGACACAAGTTGCTGCGGGGACACAGTTACAGATCTCATATCTAAGGTGACATCCCTAAATTGGTTTGATGACCAGAGGAAAATAACTGTGGCCAATTCCGTTAAGGTAATTGAGTTCCAACAATTTATCATAGTGTTACAATCAGCTGAGTACAACGGGACCAGGAAGAAAGAATATACCCAAAGATTAATCTTGTAATTTTACGGGAAGGAAATTTCTCATGTGGTGGAAACTACTCCAGGTGGTCTTGATATAATAATTATTTCTACACGTAAGGGAGTAGAACACAATTTTTATGTTTACACTTAATAAAAATGTTTGTAATCACTTTTTACCTTCGTTAGTTCATGCGATTGCAACATGAAAATTATTTTATTATAAAGAGGACATATTTAGGACAAAAAATAGTTATGGAAGAAAAGACTTAAACAAAAAATAATATTTCGCTGGATAATAGTGTTGTAAATTGGGCCTTCTGATGAGCACGTCCAGGCCGTGTACAAATTATTCATTTTTTTCCCTCCCAGCGCCAAAGATAATTGTACATTTTGAGTCATAGCAAGCTTACTATTGGAGATAAAATGGTTGGGTTTGTTGCATTAGCATTGTAAATACATTATCTACAAATAATTTATATAGGTAATCACAATAAAATGATTAAATCTAAAAAACGCGAGTATAACACAAATTGTAGTGCATTGCTGCCACTCAAGCTCCCAACTGCTAATATTACTCGGTCAAAGTTTCTATATTTTTTACACAAATTATACATAATGTGTTTATAAATGCTAATTATTTTCGAAATTCACATGAAATAATAATTGTAATTTATTCGTTAAATTTAATGCATAAAAATATTATATAAAACATTTAACGAAAATAAATAAATTTCTGTACTTGATGTTAAATGTTGAAGCACTAAGTGATGTTCCTCCCCCTCCCGCCCTTTCCCCTCCTCTTCCGTGCCCCACAGTGCTGTACTTACCCTGAACAAGGCGACTAAATCTAGTTTTATTGGAGGTACGGGTAGTGAGCACTTGTGGGGGATAACCGGTCACGAGGTAAGCCACGCTGTGATAGATGAGATACCACAGGTGAGACGTAAGAACATAACAATGGAGGAAACTGTAGTGAGCCTCTTGACCCATACTGAGCAGGCCAGTTAACACCCAATCCCTATCGCTCATATACCCATCCAACCTATGTTTGAAGCTATCCAGCGTGTTCGAGTTAATGATGATGTTTGGTAACTTGTTCCACTTATCCACTACTCTAGTTCCAAACCAGTGTTGACCTATCTCACGCCTAAATCTAAATTTGTCTAATTTAAAACCATTGCTATGAGTTCGTTCCTGGTTGGATAGTTTAAGTACCTTTGTTATATCACCTTTGTTTAGCCCTGACTTCCATTTATACACCTCTATCATATCGCCCCTCACTCTACGTCTCTCGAGGGAGCGCAAATTAAGATGCTTTAACCTGTCTCTGTACTCAAGGTTCCTAATGCCCGGGATTAGTCTTGTCATTCTCCTCTGAATTCTTTCTAAGGATTCTATATCCATTCTGTAGTACGGTGACCAGAACTGAACAGCGTAATCCAAGTAAGGTCTCACAAGTGCAAGATGTAGTTTTAGGATGACCTCGCTAGTCTTATAACTAATACTCGTATGTATGAACCCAAGTACTTTATTAGCCTTGTTTCGAGCATATACACATTGTTGTCTTGGTTTTAAGATTCCTACTTATCATTACTCCTAAATCTTTCTCACAGTCGGATTTCTCTTTAACAACATTGTTCATCTGGTATCTAGTTTCCCTGTTTACATCTCCTAGACTAAATACTTTACATTTGTCCATATTCAATTTCATCTGCCATTTTTCAAACAATGCGAATTTTTTTTTAGATCTTCCTGTAGTTTGCTGCGTCCTCACCAGATTTGGTTACACGCCCATTTTAATGTCGTCAGCAAATTTACTTAAGTTGCTGTCTACGTCGATATCTATGTCGTTTATGTATATAAATAGTAAAGGTCCAAGAACTGAGCCTTGGGGTAATCCACTAGTGACGTCACCCCAATCGGATTTAGTGCCATTAATACTTACTCTCTGTTTCCTGTCCTGTAACCTCACCCTAATCCAGTTTAGAATATCTCCTCCAATGCCACGAGCCTCCACTTTTCGTATTAGTCTTTCAAGGGGGACTCTGTCGAAGGCTTTGCTAAAGTCGAGGTAAACCACATCGCAGTCATGTCCGTCATCCACTGATTCGAAAACAATTGAAAAGACTGGTAATAGATTTGCCAGACATGAACATCCACTTGTGAAGCCACTTTTTTTTATTTTATCTTTTAGCCACAACGATATTCCTTTCGCACTAGGACTGCTTGATGAAGAACCAGACAAACTACCACTGGGACAGGTATCAGGTGGCATAACACTATCACCACGTAGAGCAATCTCCTCGTATTGATTTACCTTGACCCTCTCCACCTTCACCAATAACACGAGCCATGGTTTCAAAACTCTCACAACACTGTTCTAAAAAATTAAAATCACCGTGATGAACCAGAAATCAGCACAAGCCATAAAAAATGGTAAATGTCAATCTAAATACTCTAGTTAACCGTCGAAAAATGATACTCCAGCCACTGTAAAGACGACTAAACACTGTAAATACCATAACACACACTGTAAATGATATAGGTTACCCACTGGAAATGATCCACTAATCGCGATACCAATTGTTACCTCGTCACAACCCCTCACACCTGTACACGTCATCATCATCATCATCTTCACACCTGTACACATCATCATCATCATCGTCACACCTGTACACGTCATAACATCATCATCGTCACACCTGTACACATCATCATCATCATCGTCACACCTGTACACGTCATATCATCGTCATAGTCACACCTGTACACGTCATATCATCATCACCTGTACACGTCATATTATCATCATCGTCACACCTGTACACGTCACATCATCATCATCGTCACACCTGTACACGTCACATCATCATCATCGTCACACCTGTACACGTCATATCATCGTCATAGTCACACCTGTACACGTCATATCATCATCACCTGTACACGTCATATTATCATCATCGTCACACCTGTACACGTCACATCATCATCATCGTCACACCTGTACACGTCACATCATCATCATCGTCACACCTGTACACTACAACACTCACATTTCCACATAATGATTCGTCAGGTTTGCTCTTCAATCATCCGTTACGACCAAGTTTTCAATGTTTAATGAACTGAGTTGAAAGTTTGGGTGCAGCTTTCTCTTATACTGTCACGGAGAGAGTGGATCCTTTCTCTGAGTCTAAGTACTTTCTTTTTCTTTCCCTGCGTTGTTAATGGATCGCTTTCTCGCTCATAAAAGTAAGGTTTTCCTAGTGTCTCTGGTAAATGGATAACTTTCTCCGGATCAAAGCACTTTCTATTTTTTGTTTCCTTCCCTTGTTAATGGTTTGTGTCCTTCGTATCTTTCATATTGCTTTCTTTTCCGTGCCGTGTTAATGGATCGCTTTCTCTGCCTCTACTATACGACTTTCGTTTCACTACCTTGCTTATGGATTACTTTCTCTTTCTCTACCATATAACTTTCTCTGACTCCCGTGTAATACTTTCTTTCTTCATATCAAGTTCATGATTTACTCTTTTTCTTTCGTTTCACTTTCACCTTTTTCTTTCGTTTCACTTTCACCTTTTTCTTTCGTTTCACTTTCACTTCCCATTATTGATTATTTCATGTTTTATCCCTTACAACCTCTGGCTCTTACAACGCCAGGAAGAGCAATCAGCATCGCCAGGCATTTCCCAAACATGAGCCCATATGATAAAAACAACCTGGAAACGAGCATTCAACTATGAGTTTACAGGAGAAACTGCGCCAGGCTAATTTAATTTTCCTCAGCTCTGACGCACGTATGAGAGTGAGGCCAAGTGAACGTTCGCCTGTATTCTGCCTGCACTGGCGATCATTTTTCTCATTTCTTTAGCTAAGGGCCTTCTTTTGTCCTTGACCTTTGACCCCTGGAGGCCTCTCTCTCTCTCTCTCGTTCCTAGCTTGTCTGAGTTATACTTACTACACCCGCACTACACACCTGCACCTGCCACCACACCTGCACCCACACCACACCACACCACACCTGCACCACACCTGCACCCACACCACACCTGCACCCACACCACACCCTGCACCCACACCACACCCACCACACCACACCGCACCACACCCTGCACCCACACCTCACACCCGCACTTGCACCACCTACACTACACCTGCACCTACACTACACCTGCACCTACACTACACCTGCACCTACACTACACCTACACCTACACTACACCTGCACCTACACTACACCTGCACCTACACTACACCTGCAATACACATACAGTACCTATACACTTTGCCATTTTGCATCAATATCCGTAAATCAGGAATTGCCTATAACCTAACCTAACCTAACCTAACCTAACCTAACCTAACCTAACCTAACCAATAAGTTTACAAGGAAAACTCACGAACGAACATTACAAAACAAAACACAATGGTAACTTAATTTAAATTCCTATCAAACATCTTAAATAATATATCTAGCAATAATAACACGAATAATTTATCTGTTGAGTTGAATACAGTACAGGTCAGTACAGGTCAGTACAGGTCAGCCACGTCAGTACAGGTCAATACAGGTCAGTACAGGTCAGCCACGTCAGTACAGGTCAGTACATGTCAGCCACGTCAGTACAGGTCAGTACAGGTCAGCCACGTCAGTACAGGTCAGTACAGGTCAGTACAGGTCAACCACAGTAAAGAAAATAAATACCAAGGCAACACTAAGAGAAGACTAACTCTCTGTCGACTTTTTCCAACCCGACAGGTGGATGGCGGGAGTTAAGGACCTCTAGTGTTTATTACCGGAACTAAAAGTAACTAGTTTAATGGCTGCTATACAGAAACTAGTTAATTAGTATAAATCAACTAAGTATATGTGTTTTATATGTTATATTCCTACACAATAGATCAAATAATTTATATAGAATATATTATATACAATACACCTGGATTTATATGAGCTCTAATGAAATCGTCAATACCCGCTTGACTGGAACCCTCTGTAGTCATCTCTACCAAGGATTCATCACACTTTATATGGAACAGTTGGTTATTAAATCGAATAATTCACAAAACATAACAAATATATTTTTTCTTCCAATTTGTTTCTCTTGCACAGAGGAGAAATGGTTAAGCTTGTCGTGGAACAGAAGAAACGGAACCGTCATAACGACAACTGGCAACACTTCGAGAAGCTGCAAGAGTTTGACAGCTTAGCCCCACCCTGCAGCTAACACAGCACAACACGGGAAATGTAGAGCAGAATTCACACTTAAGAAAGCACTAGTGACTGTTGAAATAGACAAACATTTGTGCCGAATCAGAATTCTTTAACACTAAGACAGTCAACGAACACAACACAGGGGATAGTTGAGAGCCTACTGTAGGTTGTTGAAAAGTATCCATATACGAGTATATCAAAGGCATAAATAGTCGTGAACCTCTTAAAGCAGAGTTGTAGAGCTGAGAGCTGATGTATTGTGGTGTGGCAGAGGTTCACTTGCAGCGTTCGAGAGGACCAAGAGGGTAATTGGTGTCTTCAGTTGTCATGGATTCGAGACAGTCACGATCCCTTGGTGCTTCGCCATGGATGAAACACACTATTCAAGGTCACCTGCCTATATAATATGCTCAGGTATCCCGATTAAACGTCACCTGTCCGAACTTGCATGACCATTTTATAAAAGGTGAATTCTCAGTTCAATTGAGGAATGCAAATCCATTCGTTAGAGTTGTTGTAGATCAGACCATAGAGGAAACTGGCATTAGGAATACTCAGACTGCAGGGGAACTCGTGGCTTCAGTCTTAAGCCATGTGTTGTTTCCCGGTAACATCTCACAGCAATAAGGGAACTGCGGCATCTTATCTCCACTTAAAGACCTCAACTTCTCTGTCACAAAGACCTTGGAAAGACCCGTTAAAAGAGAGACTCATCAGATGTTGTTTCCTTAGTCAACTTGCGAGAGAAAAATTGGAAGAACCCATTTGACAAAGTTCCAACAGACCTTAAGAGTATTTCCACTGTGGTAATTGCAACACCCGATGTTTGTTTGGGGATGGCATACAAGAATTTCCAGGAGAAGCGGCTTCAAAGGGGGTTAACGCTTCCATGACCCAATAACAAAGCTTAAGGTGAAGATTTTCAGTGATATGAAGGAGACAGTAATGATTAGATCTAAAGAAATCGTGTTGAAAGTTGTTTTGAATTCAGGTCCTCATAGTCCAAAATAGGAACCTCAATATGCACGATGCCCTAAGTCATCCTAGAAGCCCTTTGCCCTGGCCATTAGCAAACGCTGACTTTGACTATGAGGAAGTCAAATAAAGCTGTTCTTTCAAAACATCTTAAGAATAAAATATCACCAGTTGAGAAAGTTAATGGTCCTTGTGCTATCCTCAATGATGCAATGGAATTCATCCAGGAACTTCAGGGCAAGAACTGCACATTCAATGAACTCTCTTGTCATGTATTTGTAAAGCTCATTCACGATAACAAGGAGAGTGCGAGGATTGGTGTGGTATTTGAAGTATATAAAGGAAACACCAACAAGTCCAGGAATCTTTCACCTCACTTCCTTGGCCACTGACTCTATTGGTGTACAAATACTCCAAAACAAACTCGTATAGAGTCAGCCAGGACTTAGCTCACAGGAACGTATTGTTGAGACTTCCGTTTTCTGGCGATAATTAAGAGCATTTAGTCTCCCGTTATGGCTCACTACGACAAAGAGACTATTGACTATTGACAATATATATAGTCTCTCTTTGAACACGTGCATGGCGCTGTTGTCTAGGTGATGACCTGGGGAAGGAGACACAGGGGAGAGGGGAGAGAGACGGGGGAAGAGGAGGCAGCGAGCTGGTGAGGCCAATTTAGGGAGAGATTTGTGGCTATGGGGAGATAATTATAGGAAATTTGTAGCCATAGGGGGAGAATGTGGGGAGATTTATGGTCATAAGGGGCTAATTTGGGGAGATTTGTTGCTATAGAGTGGGAGGATGGGGAGATTATGTTTGTCTATAGAGAAATTTGTAGTCATGGGGAGGGAATCTATACTATTGGGAGCTGTGGTTTGGGAGACTTGGAGCCAAACTCCCACAAACCGTCGTTCTAATTTCGAACTTTTATTAAATACAAACGACATTATTATTATTATATATATTTTTTTGCCTTTGTAAGAGTGACTATTCAAGTTTTGTTTTATACCTAAGCAAATAATAAAAAAAAACCCTGCATTTCATTATCTTTTGCCGTTTGCACATAATAAAATTTTGAAATCAGAGCGAGGCTTTTTGGACACCCTGTATTATTTCAAATTAACAGTATACAAATTCCCGTGTATCTTTCATCATTAAACCCCTTTGTTACCCTAATTAGTTATTGCAGCTCAGTAATAGCCAAACAATTAAAGTGGTTGACAGGTAATATACAAGGCAGTTAAAACAAAAGTACAATTAAACTCTATTAACAAACACATAATACTTAAAATCAAGGCGTTCATAAAACAACCAAACACATCAGTAAATATAATGAATGAGTAACTTTATCTGTACACCACACATGACAACTTACCTCAAACAAGTCACAATTTACGGGAGCACAAGTAATAAATCTAATTAAGTATGACAAATAAACTTAATCAATTAATACTAATAAATGTGACGGCCCCAACGACCAATTAAACAAAACACATTGGGATAACTGCCCCCCCCCCACACACACACTCATGATGTTGCTGCAATTATTATATTACTTCAGTTAGAGAAAGTGTCTTGTAAACCTAGGATGCACGTAATACTTAACTAAGGTACTGGAGATCCTCAAAGGCCTAGTGAGTACACCACGAGACAAGAGCCCATGGCAGCAAATTGAGGTCAGCCAACACACACAGGTATGGCCAGGGCGTCAACAGTGTCCGGTCTTCATATCTCCCTCACCACACTCACCCAGTCAGCGCTCCAGCAGTACAGCCAAGCACGCCCCACTTGCTAGCTTCCAGTTGTCAAGTACCCTCACCCAGTCAGCGCTCCAGCAGTACAGCCAAGCACGCCCCACTTGCTAGCTTTCAGTTGTCAAGTCGTACATTTCTAAAAAAAAATATTCTACTTTACAGTGGAGAATAATTTATTTACGTGTGCTCGTGGTGTATCAGAGAGAGAAGTACAGCCCTGGTTGGGTGTTGTGCTGGCGAGGTGACTGGGTGAAGGTGAGGGTCCTGAGGGCGTAAACATTTGGGAAATATGCGACCTGTCCAGAGCTGCCACGTGTTGCATTGTGGGTATGACGTGGTTGTTGTGGTCGAGCATGTTGGTGATATTAGCTAACCACGACAGTAGCAAACACTATAAAGGAAAATGAGTATTAATAGCATGTCTAAAATTCTTACGCCAAATAAATCTGACTTTAAATGTATATAAATTTATTTAAACGTTAAAACCACTAAAACTGTAGCGATTTTAACAAAAAATCTGTAATACTAACCAAAATAAAACCTGTCCAACAAACTAAAAGTGGACGAAAACAACAAGACCTAAATACGACCACACATCACCTCTCCTCACCATTATCTCATTAACACCCAATCTGCCGTGTCCAGGTGTGCTGTGTACTGGAGCATCTCAACAAGAAGAAGGTGGATGGCGGAAGTGTGGCCATAGGGACAGAGACTGGGGAGAATTGTGGCTATGGGGAGAAAAGTTTAAGATACCTTTATTACGGGGATTAGCCTCCCAGGGCACAGGTCACCGACCCACATCAGGCCTACGGAACGGAAAGCAATAGGAGAAGAAACAAAAATATATAATAAATAAATACAGAAATGGAAACACTAAAACAGATCAATAGTGAAACAATATATTGTGTTGTCAGGTAAGAGAAACAATTGAGACCCTGCAATTGTGTGTAAATGAGGCAGAAAGTCAGATCATCAACCTGGGACTTGGTCACATATGGCAGCAGGGTCGACCATTAGACAACACATTATGCTTCCAATATCTTCCCAGGCGGCAGTACCTCCCTGTTTGGTAGCTGCCTACTACCTACCTACCTTCCTACCTACCTACCTACCTACCTACCTACCTACCCTCCTACCTACCTACCTACCTACCTACCTACCTACTTACCTCAATAGGAAAACCATCTAGAGGGGACGAAGATAATTTAGGGAGATCTATGGGAAGAGATACGTGGTGGTT
The DNA here is from genome assembly GCF_018991925.1 of Homarus americanus. NCBI lineage: Eukaryota > Metazoa > Arthropoda > Malacostraca > Decapoda > Nephropidae > Homarus > Homarus americanus. The sequence continues at coordinate 10,859 of NW_024730837.1, forward strand.
AAGAGAGAGACATATAGCAGAGTGAAGAGACGTTAGAGAGAGTGAGGAAAAGAAAGAGAGGAAGTCAAGATGAGAGTTGTGGCCTTGGTTGGGTGAGGAGAGAGATGAAAGTAAGGCTTGGTGAATGGGGAGTATGTGGGGATGAGGGGAGAGACGTACAGGAGAGGGAAGGAGTGGATCATTAGTCTCCCGTAATCAACAACGACCTCGATAACTAGAACGGGGATCCGCTAGAAGCCATTATCGAATTAATCTGAACACCGATACAAGAGACTAGTCTTACCTTGATGCCGAGATGGGGTTAGGTCTCTCTCTCTCTCTCTCTCTCTCTCTCTCTTTCATCTCACCATATATCTATCTCTATCTTAAAAATAAAATAAATAGGTTTTATTAGGTTTTGCTTCAACAGAGAAATACAATCACCATCCATTAGCTTTTCACTCTCTTTCAGACATATTCTTATTTAACTTTAATACAATATGTTAGATTTATTATATTCTCTCTTTAGTGAATTCTCTCTTTTTTTATTTTATTCGCTTGGATAAAATGTTCGTTGCTGTCAGTAGTGAGTTCGTTCAGCTGTATTGACGAGTTTGAACACATTTTGAGTGTGTGTGCGAGTGTGAATATACGAGGGTGTATTTTGTTGAGTTTGTTGTGTGTGTGTGTGTGTGTGTGTGTGTGTGTGTGTGTGTGTGTGTGTGTGTGTGTGGGGCTCTGTAATTTACTCGGTCTTAAGAGTCATTGATTCACACCCAGGGCACCCTTAGTCGACCCAACTGTGAATAAGTACCCAATTTTGTAGTTTCGGGACGTGAAGATGGTAGATACCCTGCTGACCACATCATCTCCCTGTGAAACCAAAGATTTACTATTCAGTGTCGTGTCTCCAATAACTTTTACATACGTTAACATGAGAGCAGAGATGTCCCGCCATTTATGTACAAGGGAAATTATTCACACGTTCATAGAAAATTGTCTCGTGTAGGTAAATCTTCTACACTTCGAAGCGATTTGAATTTTAGTTTGAGAATACACGGTGGCTGTTGTTAGATATTAATTGGCTCTTCCACACAAGCGACAAGTAACAGAGAGAGAGAGAGAGAGAGAGAGAGAGAGAGAGAGAGAGAGAGATCCAACAATGGCAGTGTTGTTTTATCATTTTTCTTATTTAATCAATTATTCTTTCGTTTTCTTTTACCTGTTTATCCATTTTTCGTCTTGTCATCTTCAGTATGTGTGGTACTTGAGTTATCATCACCGTCGTTTTAGGAGTGGGTAACATTTTTTTTTTTTTAGTGACGAAGGAAAAACAAATAATATTGAGTTAAGGTTTTTTTACGAAAGTCATTTTTTCCTTTAGTGTTGATTAGTTTGGATTTTTTTTCCGTATTTGTTGGCATATGTGGGTGTATGGGTGCCTATGTGTTTATATGTAAGCGTTCTTTTGCATACCATGTGTTCAAAAGCTAAGGATTATTATGTGTTAATGATGTGAAGTACAGGTGTGTGTGTGTGTGTGTGTGTGTTATCTGAGTATGTGGCCGTATGTGTGAGATATTTTGTATGTTGTTTGTGAATATGTGAATGTATAGTGCTAGTGAAGGGTTATATGTGTATATGTTGTATATATATTATTGTATGTGCACTTGTTTCATGTATGTTTGAGTTGCGTATGTGTGTGAATGCTCGTGTGTGTGTTTGGGTACAGATCGATGCTTAGCAAAGTCAGACGGTCTTAAACAGATTAACACAGGAATATAATACACTAAGCATAGAGAGGTGTTCAAGTTAAGTCAGGTAGTGAAACATATAACAGCACAACACAGAGAAGATAGTCCATTTGTTGGTGATAACGTCGAGTAAAGATATACAGACACACACCGAGCTGACAGTCACTGCATCCTTTGTTAATGAACCTTCCAGCCCAGGTGATCTTGCTGCCACCAAGAACTCGTAGAACCAGTCATTAAGATCTTGTCCACTGCGGTAAAAGTCCTCAGCGTCCTTGTCTTAGTCTTCAAGTTCTCAATGTGTTTTTTTTATTCTCGTGGCGACCAGAAGTTAATTACGTGGCCACTCGTAGGCAGGTCCTCTCTGCAGGGTATAATACTAACCTGCTGGGGGAGGAGGAGGAGGAGGCAGTCGGAAGTGTCTTGGGGTTGTGGTGAACTCGGTGTCTTGTCGTTGTACTTCCCTTAACTAATTGAAGATGTCGTGAGAAACTTAATATCCTAAACTTCTTCAATTACCAGAACTAAAACCTGATATAGTGAGTCGTGTTGTGTTTCTCTCTAATTAGTCTTGTCAGAATTAATCATTGTGTAATAGATTATTCTTTCTACACATTAATATTCAGCTTCTTTTATATATTATCTATTAACTGTAATTCTAATATATGATGATCATTGTTAAACACATGTTGAAGGTGTTTACTTTCTACAGCACAACTTTAACCCACAACAGAGCCACCAACATTACACCTTCACCTGTCCACCCACGGTACCTGTTTGACCACCAACCAACCCTATAATCATGATATCATTAACTCTAACGATAGCCATTACGGTCAAATCTGCTCTAGTTTGCCAAATTCGATCAAATAATTACACTGTTCGTGTCATACCTAAACAACCTTTGTTCTCATTGGTGTATTTTTGGTAATACAAGCGACTCCATCAAGTTGAAACACCTGTACCACCTGTCCAAGTCGGTAGCAACTCATTAATTAATTACCTGACATCAATTTGCATATGTGGCTATGTAGGCTAGCGGGTACGTGTCGGTTTGATGCGTTTGTTTATGCTTGTGTGTATATTTTCGTGTGTGTATGTATCTGTAAGTGTGCATTATATTATTTGCAATTTTATGTCTGTTTGTGTGTTTGTAAATTTGTGTGTGGGTGTATCTCCGGTTGAATGTCTGTGTTTGTAGACGAGCGTGTGTTTGTGTATGCTTACCTGTGTTTGTGCTTGTGCAGTCACTTAATTGCACAGTACCTATATTCACTGTATAATCCTGTATATTATACATCACAGTAGAACTCTCTTGAAGGCTGGACTCTTTTTTTTAAGTACTTGTACCTGATTAATAATGTTTGTACCTGTACTCGTGTTTCTACTTGTACTCGAGTTTGTACAGTACTCTATTTGTACTCTGATATAATGTAAGGAATACTGTAATGAATGCTTTTGGTACCATTATAATAGGTCCCTCTGACACCATTGCAATGGGTTATAGTATGAAGGACTGTATAGTGAAGAAAGTTGGTAGCGTGGCCCAATAGTTATCAATAATAGCCATGATCTTATGGGGAATCTTCCAAACTCCGGTATTAGGTACAGTAGAAGCTATTTATTAGTTAACTGACTGAACACGGGTCAAATTCATATTGTCATTACAGTGTCGTTACCAGGGACACATCTCACACGATATCATAACACCAAGACATAAACCTGAGATAGGTACACTTCCTACTACAGTATTCCCCCAAAGAGTCACCCCGACAGTTACTCACGCGTAAGCTATGGTGGACTCAGCAGCTGGGGAGAGAGGTCCTCCTGCCGATCCGGGACTCGGCCTGAGTGTGACTCTGACTGGCCCTGGATTCTGCGTGTCCCCTGAATAAGATGTAGCCACCCTTTTATTGGAGATTTCAAGGTCACATATTGTTACCAGGTCGCCGTTACCGTCGCCGTTACCGTCGCCGTTACCGTCTGCTCGGGAGTCACAGGGTGCAGTGTATTGGTCTTGGTAGGTCCATCGGTAGCGCCTCCCCATAGTTTATGTTTTCATATAATATCTTTCAGTATGTCTTCATTAATCTCTATCTGTGTTACAACATTTTCTCTCACACTCCCACGGTCCTTCCCGTTATAGTGAGGAATGACAGCAACAGGCATGAGATCTGTGGTGCTGGTGATTGTGTCTGAACGCAAGAGGAACTGTATCAGTGTAATCCTCAGTGTATAACCTTATTTCATCATCTTTCACTAACTTCATAAAGTGTTCAAGGTATACATACAGTCACCATGGCCACCGTGTATAATGGTGACTCTCAATATTAACCAAACACACGGCTGAGGATAATGCTCAAAACTTCCCTTTGATATGCAAATGAGTTTACTTAGCATAGCCAAAGCTCCTGTAACAAAACACACACACACACACACACACACTTATACTAAGTGTGTGTGTGTGTGTGTGTGTGTGTGTGTGGTTTTCTACCTCTTCTCTTCCTTCTTTCTCTCACTCCCTCCTTCCGCACATCCTTCTCTTCCCTTCTATCCCCCCTTTCTACCCCTTTACCCTCCTTCCTCCTTCCCTTCCTTTCTTCCTCGTTCTTTCTCTCTCTCTCACTTCTGTTCTCTCCTCCCTCTCTCTTACCTTTATCTCTGTTCCTCTGTTCTTCACCCCCCCCTCCTCTTCACCCTCCCATCCTTCTTGTCACTTATCCTCCTCCCTTCCCTCTCTCCCTCTCATTCTCCCTCATTCCTCCCTCTCTATCTCCCCCCACTCTCATTCTCCTTCCTTCCTCTCACCTTCGTATTAGTGGCACAGGTGTGGAGTAAGGCAGGTAACTACAGCAAATATCATTATTATTCTGTGGCCAGGTGGGCAGTGCTGACTCTGAGACACGAATCGTAGTCAAACACACAGGCTAAGAGACAGACAGACAGACAGAGAAAGACAGACAAACAGACAGAGAGAGACAGACAGACAGACAGAGAGAGACAGACAGACAGACAGAGAGAGACAGAGAGACAGACAGAGAGAGACAGACAGACAGACAGAGAGAGACAGACAAACAGACAGAGAGAGACAGACAGACAGACAGAGAGAGACAGACAAACAGACAGAGAGAGACAGACAGACAGACAGAGAGAGACAGAGAGACAGACAGAGAGAGACAGACAGACAGAGAGAGACAGACAGACAGACAGAGAGAGACAGACAGACAGACAGAGAGAGACAGAGAGACAGACAGAGAGA
>NW_024730838.1:0-20983 GCF_018991925.1 Homarus americanus
AAAATCTCATATGTTCCCTCACACTGGTTATTTTCTCGATCGTAAGTATCTCGGGCCCATATATACGGGTTTTCTTGGTTCGTGGTCACCAGTGCAACCTGCCTGTTTCCAGCCCTTTTCTCCGTAGTTCTCGAACTGGATTCGGGTTTCCATGGCCTAGCTCCACTGGTCGTTGATTTCGGTGCTGACATGATGGCCTTGAGTTGACAGTCACCTAGCTTCTGCCGCTTATGGTCGGGCGACACTTCTGACTGGTGTGCATCCATGGTGGAAGCTCTTTTTATCCCTTGAAAACTGGCTAAGAGTTCCTTTCTTGATGGTTTGTCCTAGTTTGGCGTGTTATTGCGCATAGAATTTCTCGAGGAGTGCAGGAGATTCGAGTTGAAGCTATAGCAGCCATCTATGCTGCACCTTGTCTTCTGGATGCACTCGGCCATCCTGTGAGCGCGATCTAAGCAGGTGAAACAGCGACGTTTTCCACGTCGACATGTTGAGGGATGCTTGGCATCTCTGCAGAGGATGATATCCAGGGCACAACGGGCAAGTGCGGTCATCCTTTCCTCTAACCTCCTCTCTTCCAGAAGTCATTAGGCCCACAGGTCTCTTTCCTGATGAGGAAGGGTATGGGTGTGAGCCTGTTTATATCCCGCTCGGCTCTTCAAGATACACCCGAGATCAACCTCCTGAACACCAGAGAGCCCACCCACATTAGGGGAGGAAGGCTAGATCTAACCTTCGTCTCCAGTGTACTACAGCCTTCGGCTTCCTGGCAGCTACACCCCAAGCTGACCAGCGACCATTTTGCCACCCTAACAACACTGAACGTGAACAAACTCCCCATTCCACCCCCGCCGAGATGGAGATACAATACCCAAAAGGCAGACTGGGAACTCTATAAGAAACATCTGGCTAAGTGGCGGGCAAAATCCCAGCTGGACGGTGCAGCACCCGAGGACGAGACAACCCTCCACCAACAATTGGTCGAGGCGTTTCACCAAGCGGCAGAAGAGGCTATTCCAAAATCAAAACCCACATCAAGACAGTACAATGATTACTGGTACTACTGTCCCAGGGTAAAAGAACTCAACCACAGAGTGAACATGGCCCGAAGAAACTACAGAAGACATCCCACAGATACAAACAGACATCTCCTGCAAGTCATAGCCAAGGATACCAGGGAAGAGAAGGAAGAAATAAAAAGCATAAGCTAGCTCAAGTGGTGCTCCGAACTGAACGAGCACACCTCCCTCGGCAAAATTTGGGCCCAGATCCGAAGGGCATCTGGGAAGGCAACACCACCAACAACAACCCATCGCAACCCAGAAAAGGAAGCCGAGAGACTTGCAAAACTGTTCTCCGACCGAGCAGCAATGAAAAACCTCCCGAGACAGGCGGAGGAGACACAACGACGTCTGCAACAGGCCAGACTCCAGATGATCGAAGAGGCCTGCAATGGTGAAGATGACACCGACAGACTCTTCAACCAGCAAGAACTCCAGAAATCGATAAAACGAAACAAGGGCACAGCACCAGGGGCCGACAGGATAGCCTGCTCCATGCTTTTCCATGCCGGAGAAGCCGGGCACGAGGCTTTGCTACAAGTCATCAATGCTTTGTGGACAGCACAACGACTTCCACCGGAATGGAAGAAGGCAGATATACAGCCCATTCCGAAGCCCAGAGAACCAGACAAACCGAGACCCATCTCCCTTCTCAGCTGCATAGCAAAGACGGGAAAAAGAATGGCTCTCAACAGACTCAAGTGGAAAGTCGGCAGCCCACACCCTCACATTTTTGCTTACACCGAGAACACCGGCACAAGCAACAACATCGCCGAGATACTCAGCACAGTGGACAATAAACCAGCTTTGGTGGTCTTCCTCGACCTGGAGAAGGCCTTCGAACTAACAAATCCACTGGCCATTATAACGACTCTCGCTGAAAAAGGCGTCAAAGGAAGGTTGCTGGGGTGGATCCAGAACTACCTCACACAGAGAGAAGCAAGAGTACGCTTTCAGGGAGCAACCTCAAGCTACAGGGTCCATGAAAACGGAACCCCACAAGGAGGCATCCTCAGCCCAACGCTGTTCAATGTCCTGATGGAAAATCCAGTCAGACTTCCTTTCAGACAAACAGCCAAGCTCCTCTGCTATGCAGACGACTTACAGCTCATAATAAGAGGAGCAAACAGACTAGCCAACACGCAACATGCACTCCAACTTATAGAAGAGGAGTGCAACAGACTTGGACTCAAGATAAATCCAGCCAAGTCGAAAGTGACGGCCATCTACACAGACACACCAGACATGATGCTCTCCATACAAAACACGTTGGTAGTCTAGATCAACACCCACCAGTGTCTTCGAATCTGGTTCGACCAGAAACTCACTTTTAAGCCGCAACTCGAGTATCTCAGGCACAGGACGAAGAGTAGACACAATATAATGAGGAATCTCACCAGCACAACCGCAGGAGCGAACATACACGTGCTCAAAGCCTACTACACGGCCGCCATCAGATCTCTGGTAGATTACAGTGCTCCAGCACTCATTGGACTGAGAGAAGACCAGATAGCTAAGCTAGAAGTTATCCAAAATAATGCTCTCAGGACCATGCTCGGAGCACCCATGTGGACCAGAATTTACAATTTGCAAATGGAAACTGAACTACCACCCTTGGCAGTACGAGTCAAGCAGGCGACAGCCGGTATCCTCGCCAAAATCTGCCAAAACGCGAATCAATGCCTCCCTCCACCTCGACCACAGAGTGCGAGGGGCCACCTGGTCGTACGAGGCAAGCAAGGTCATCAGACACCTGCAAGCAAAACACTCGTCAAGAACAACCAAGACATACGAGACAATGATTACGTAGTTCCTCCACCATGGAGCCCCCCACTAGCCACATTCAAAATTACCGAACTAGGTGATAGCAAAGCCAACCTCCAGAAGGAGGACCTCAAAAGAATGACTCTGGAAGCCATAACCAATGAGACACCAGCGAATGCAGCATCATACTTCACAGACGGCTCGGTGGACCCAAAACATCATACATCCGGAGCGGCCTTCTACACCCAAGGTCAGACCCTTCTATGGAGGCTTTCTAATGACTGCTCCACCCTACAAACAGAGTTGGTAGCAATCTCAAAGGCCCTACAACACGCGGGAACACAACACAACAAGTCCATTATAATTCACACGGACTCAAAACCGGCCATGCAGGCGCTCCAACACAGTCAACCAAGAGACAACGTCCACATCATAACCTCGATCCTCACACAGCTACAGGACTTCCAAAGACAAAATCGCCCAGTCGTCTTACACTGGATTCCCAGTCATGTAGGGATCGGGGGAAATGACATGGCAGACGAAACAGCCAAGGCAGCCACACGTTTTAGAAGTATACACATTCAAGTCCCAGCAAGCGTGCAACAGATCAAGAATCACCTCAGAAAGACTACCAAGCTCCACATCCAAAAGAGTTTCCTTTACGCATTCAACGCTGGTTCCCAATCAGCCAAATGGTACCTGGCGGCTACAAAGGGGAACCACCTTTCGCGGACAAGAAAACACCAAGACAAACCCAAGTTAGCCAAGTTAGTCATCGACTATGACTAGGGTACAAGTGCTCCTGGCAGACGCTCGGAAATGTCGTTAGGGAATGCATCTACTGTCAGGAGCCAGCGGCCAACCCACTGAAACACTATCTCCTCGACTGCGAAGTCACACAAAGTCTCCGAAACAGAATTCAAAACTACCAAGAAGAACACACAACACCAGCGGCCACTCTAACCCGAAAGGCCCAAAAAACCACATTCACCACCTTTTCCGGGTCATCACACGATACCCATCACCCAGATAGCTTAGGAAGTATCCTCCCCCAACAAGTGCGGACCCCAGTTTTGCGGGCGCGCCACTCCGAAACTGACCACGTCCAAGAGTGGGGGTTGGTGGTAAGCGTTCACTGATCGAGGGTCCGCTCACACTTGCAACCTGCAGTATCCTTTCATATCTGCAGGTAGGACCACCTCCAATCCCAAATCCGGTCTGTCTGCTACAGGAGCTCCAGCCGGAACCACCAAACGGGCCACCTACAGGCAAAGGACCGTGTCGGACTACGGTCCGACAATCTCAACAACAAAAACAACAGCCGCGGAAATCATTCTACTCTACTCTCCAGAACCAGCAAGACCTCCCAACAAGCTCCTCACCAACCAGCTCCCTCAGCAAGCTTCTCACCCAACAGGACCTTTGAGCAAGCTTCTCACCACACGGCAACTCCTCAGCACTGCACTGTACATACAATATATATATATATATATATATACAGTATACAGAAAACGCATTGTGAATTTCTATTCTTACCTCCATCTTGAGTGTGAGATATCTTACATGTATGTACGTATGTGAGCCCATACAAAGAGAAATAGACAAACAAAGAGAACTTGACAACTGGCCACATACAGTACGCTACAAGCTGTCAAACCAACAGTCTTGTAGCGTACTGTATGTGGCCAGTTGTCAATTCTCTTTAGTTGTCTATTATCTCTTTGTATGGGCACACAAACGTACGTACATGTAGATATCTCCACTCAGGAATGAGGTAGGATAGAAACTCACAATCCGCTTTCTGTATATATATTGTTGTACAGCGCAGTGCGCAGTGCTTAGGAGTGACTAGGTGAGGAGCTGTGAGAGATGTTGCTGGTCCAGTAGCTGAGTGTAGAATGTTCTCCCTGGGTTGTTGTTGTTGTTGAGATTGTCGGACTGTAGTCCGACACGGGCCTTTGCCTATAGGCGGCCCGTTTGGTGGTTCCGGCTGGAGCTCCTGGAGCAGCCAGACCGGATTGGGATTGGAGGTGGTCCCACCTGCAGATTGGAAGGATACTGCAGGTTGCAAGTGTGAGCGGACCCCCGATCATTGGACGCTTACCACCAACCCCCACTCTTGGACGTGGTCAGTTTCGGAGTGGCGCAACCCCCGAACTGGGGTCTGCACTTGCTGGGAGAGTTTACTTTCTAAGCTATCTGGGTGGTGGGTATCGTGTGATGACCCGGAGAAGGTCGTGAATGTGGTCTGTTTGGGACTTTCGGGTTAGAGTGGCCGCTGGTGTTGTGTGTGCTTCGTGGGAGATTTGAGTTCTGTTTCGGAGGCTTTGTGTGACTTCGCAGTCGAGGACATAGTGTTCAAGTGGGTTGGTTGCTGGCTCCTGACAGTAGGTGCATTCCATGACGTCATTTCCGATCATCTGCCAGGAGCACTTGTACCCTAGTCGTAGTCGATGAAGGCTGACTTGGGTTTGTCTTGGTGTTTTCTTGTCAGCGAAAGGTGGTTCCCCTTTTGTAGCCGCCAGGTACCATTTGGCTGATTGGGAACCAGCGTTGAATGCGTGAAGGAAGCTCTTTTTGATGTGGAGCTTGCTAGTCTTTCTGAGGTGATTCTTGATCTGTTGCACGCTTGCTGGAACTTGAATGTGTACGCTACTAGAACGTGTAGCTGCCTTGGCTGCTTCGTCTGCCACGTCGTTTCCTCCGATCCCTACATGACTGGGAATCCAGTGTAAGACGACTGGGCGGTTTTGTCTTTGGAATTCCTGTAGCTGTGCGAGGATCGAGGTTATGATGTGGACGTTGTCTCTTGGTTGACTGTGTTGCAGCGCCTGCATGGCCGATTTCGAGTCCGTGTGAATTATGATGGACTTGTTGTGTTGTGTTGCAGCGTGTTGTAGGGCCTTTGAGATTGCTACCAGCTCTGTTTGTAGGGTGGAGCAGTCATTAGAAAGTCTCCATCGGAGGGTCTGACCTTGGGTGTAGAAGGCCGCTCCGGATGTATGATGTTTTGGATCCACCGAGCCGTCTGTGAAGTATGATGCTGCATCAGCCGGTGTCTCGGTGGCTATGGCTTCCAGAGTTATTTTTTTGAGGTCCTCCTTCTGGAGGTTGGCTTTACTATCGCCTAGGTCGGTAATTTTGAATGTGGCTGGTGGAGGGCTCCATGGTGGAGGAACACGTAACCATTGTCTCGTGTGTCTTGGTTGTTCTTGACGAGTGTTTCTGCTTGCAGGTGTCGGATGACCTCGCTTGCCTCGTGCGACCAGGTGGCCCCTCGCACTCTGTGGTCGAGGTGGAGGGAGGCACTGATTCGAATTTTGGCAACTGTGGGCTTGTCTGCTCTACAGATTTTGGCGAGGAGACCGGCTGTCACCTGCTTGACTCGTACTGCCAGGGGTGGTAGTTCGGTTTCCATTTGCAAATTGCAAATTCTGGTCCACATGGGTGCTCCGAGCATGGTCCTGAGAGCATTATTTTGGATGACTTCTAGCTTGGCTATTTGGTCTTCTCTCAGTCCGATGAGTGCTGGAGCACTGTAATCTACCAGCGATCTGATGGCGGCCGTGTAGTAGGCTTTGAGCACATGAAGGTTTGCTCCTGCGGTTGTGCTGGTGAGCGACCTCATTATATTGTGTCTGCTCTTCGTCCTGTGCCTGAGATACTCGAGTTGCGGCTTGAAAGTGAGTTTCTGGTCAAACCAGATTCCAAGACACTGGTGGGTGTTGGTCCAGACTACCGGCGTGTTTTGTATGGAGAGCATCTTGTCTGGTGTGTCTGTGCAGATGGCCATCGCTTTCGACTTGGCTGGATTTATCTTGAGTCCAAGTCTGTTGCACTCCTCTTCTATAAGTTGGAGTGCGTGTTGCGTGTTGGCTCGTCTGTTTGCTCCTCTTATTATGAGCTGTAAGTCGTCTGCATAGCAGAGGAGCTTGGCTGTTTGTCTGAAAGGAAGTCTGACTAGATATTCCATCAGGACATTGAACAGCGTTGGACTGAGGATGCCTCCTTGTGGGGTTCCGTTTTCATAGACCCTGTAGCTTGAGGTTGCTCCCTGAAAGCGTACTCCTGCTTCTCTCTGTGTGAGGTAGTTCTGGATCCACCCCAGCAACCTTCCTTTGACGCCTTTTTCAGCGAGCGTCGTTATAATGGCCAGTGGATTTGTTAGTTCGAAGGCCTTCTCCAGGTCGAGGAAGACCACCAGAGCTGGCTTGTAGTCCACTGTGCTGAGTATCTCGGCGATGTTGTTGCCTGTTCCGGTGTTCTCGGTGTAAGCAAAGATGTGAGGGTGTGGGCTGCCTACTTTCCACTTGAGTCGGTTGAGAGCCATTCTTTCTCCCGTCTTCGCTATGCAGCTGAGAAGGGAGATGGGCCTCGGTTTGTCTGGTTCTCTGGGCTTCGGAATGGGCTGTATATCTGCCTTCTTCCATTCCCGTGGGAGTCTTTGTGCTGTCCACGAAGCATTGATGACTTGTAGCAGAGCCTCGTGTCCGGCTGTACCGGCATGGGAAAGCATGGAGTAGGTTATCCTGTCGGCCCCTGGTGCTGTGTCCTTGCTTCGTTTTAGCGACTTCTGGAGTTCTTGCTGGTTGAAAGGTCTGTCGGTGTCATCTTCACTGTTGCAGGCCTCTTCGATCATCTGGAGTCTGACCTGTCGCAGACGCCGTTGTGTCTCCTCCGCCTGTCTCGGGAGGTTTTTCGTTGCTGCTCGGTCAGAGAACAGTTTTGCAAGTCTCTCGGCTTCCTCTTCTGGGTTGGGATGGGTTGGTGGTGGTGGTGTTGCCTTCCCAGATGCCCTTCGGATCTGGGCCCACATCTTGCCAAGGGAGGTGTGCTCGTTCAGTTCGGAGCACCACTTGAGCCAGCTTACGTTTTTTATTTCTTCCTTCTCTTCCCTGGTATCCTTAACTATGACTTGCAGGAGATGTCTGTTTGTTTCCGTGGGATGTCTCCTGTAGTTTCTTCGGGCCATGTTCACTCTGTGGTTGAGTTCTTTCACCCTGGGACAGTAGTACCAGTAATCATTGTACTGTCTTGATGTGGGTTTTGTTTTTGGGATAGCCTCTTCTGCCGCTTGGTGAAACGCCTCGACCAATTGTTGGTGGAGGGTTGTCTCGTCCACGGGTGCTGCGCCGGCCGGCTGTGATTTTTCGCGCCACTTAGCCAGGTGTTTCTTAAAGAGTCCCCAGTCTGCCTTTTGGGTATTGTATCTCCATCTCGGCGGGGGTGGAGTGGGGAGTTTGTTCACCTTCAGCGTTGTTAGGGTGGCGAAGTGGTCGCTGGTCAGCGTGGGGTGTAGCTGCCAGGAGGCCGAAGGCTGTAGTGCACTGGAGACGAAGGTTAGATCTAGCCTTCCTCCCCTAGTGTGGGTGGGCTCTCCGGTGTTCAGGAGGCAGATCTCGGGTGTATCTTGAAAGGTGGTGTATAGGTGTAGGCCGTCTTCATTTGTGGGGCTTACCGAGCTTAGGAAGGGATGATGTGCGTTGAAATCCCCTCCTATGAGTGTGGCGTGGTCAGCGGCCGAAGCAAATAATTGAGTCACCTCCAGTGAGCCCCTTGGGTTCTTGTAGATGTTGTGAACAGTTAATTCCCGTTCTTGGAGGGTTACTTTGACGGCCTGTGTCTCGATGTTTTCCCCACATGGAAATTGCTGCGTGACCTCGGAGGAGGGTATGCTTGACTTGACCAAGATCATACATCCTCTTGTTGACGCCTGCGTGAAATGCCTCCTGTATGTCTTGTAACCACTGAATTTGAAACAGTGGTGTTCTTGTAGAAGTGTTTCTTGTAGCAGTATGATGTCAAGCTTGTCCTTGGCTGCTGCTTCTTGTAGGAGGTGTTTCTTGTTTTTGATGCCCTGAGCATTCCATGTTAGGATGTTCAGGGTGCTGATGTTTTCCACCACTGTTTCATCGCGGACTTCTGGTGGTCCTCGATGGAAATGTCCAAGTCCGATTCCATCTGGATCAGGTTCATATCTTCGTGTTCTGTGGTTTTTGCCTTCTGGGCCGTGGTTCGGTTCAGGGGAGTTGAAACGTCCAATTTCTTTCTGGGAGCTGTCGGTATCTTGGGTTCTCTGGTGGCCTTCTTCGGTGTAGAGTGTACCTCGGCTGTCACTCGTGTGAGGACCGGCGTGGCTTCCTCCACTGAGGTGGCTGGAGCTGTGGCGACTTGCCCGAGGACGCTCCCCATGAGTATTTGGAGCTGTGTGGGTTGGATCTTGTGGCCCAGTAGTCCGGCTAGGCCCTCCGCGAAGGTTGTCAGTACCTTGGCTAGGTCTGATACGTGTATCATTCCTTCTGGTGCCTTGGTGTGTGCTTCTTTTGTCTTTTTCGTGGTTGTCGTTGTCTGCTGCTTGGGTGGCTGAGGTGTGGCCGTAGTGAGGCCAGGAAACTGGGCTGCACTTTGGGTGTTGACCGGCTGAGGAGGTTGGCTTTGTTGTCTTGGCCTTTGGGTTCCCCACACGAAGGTACTTGGTGGGGCTGGTGTGCAGGCGGTGGGGGCCAGTCTTGCAGCTGGTCGGTTTGCCTGGACCCTCTTTGTCTTCTCGGAGCATCCAGGGTTCCAGGCGTGGTGTTTGCCCCCGCAGTCGGCACACTTGGGGGCGATTTCCTTGTACGTGCACCTTGTCTGATGGTGCCAGTATTTCTGGCATCTGAAGCACCGCAGGGGCTCTGGGACGAAGGGCCTCACTTCGTAGATCCCCCAGGTTTTGAGGTCTATGGTGCTGGGGGGTGAACCGTAGTGCGTTATGAGCACTTGTTTTGTGGTGGCCGTCTTGTCGGACAGGGGAGAGCATCTCTCGGCTTTTAAGATCTTCGGGTGGTTCTCCAGGGGTTCGAGAGGTAGTTCCTTTGGGTACCGGAGGACTACCGACTTCATCAGTTTCTGGGCGGGGTCCAGCTTTGTTGACGCAACGGTGGTGGTGTTTTGCAGGTAAGTGTCGAGGGTGGTGGCAGAGTCCTTGTCTTTGGGGTGAATAATCATCTCCCCCTTTAGGTTGGGCCGCACTGAGAACTTGGCCAGTGGGTTTTGCTTTTCCATCTCTGTGACGGCGGCATATGTTGTTTTTGCGTCCGTTTTCGTGATCCGGAATTTTGGCAGTGTCGTTGGAGGTGAGCTGGTGGTGGTGATGGGTGCCTTGGGGGCTGCTTGACGGCAATCGTTTCCCGAAAAGGCACGTCGGCGGGCGGGCTTATATACAGACATTCTCCACCTCAGTGGCCACCTCATTGGCCACGAGTGCCGCATGCGTCATCCGCAAGCTACGCCCCACCTCCAAGAGGGAGGGACGGCCTTGGATGAACGATACTACCGCTGCGTCCACAGCACGCCACCTACTCCCACCAAACCGTGGGCGAAGCCACTCTCTCTCTCTCCCTCACCATGAACGGATACGAGTTTGTTAACGTGGCGCGGATACGTCCGGACACGCCGACCTGCCCCAAGAAACTAAACCTCCTAGTTCTCCAGAAGTTTTTCGAAGCTAATGGGATCGTGGGGGTCACCAAGGTAGAACGTCTAAAGCTCCATGGTGACATCAAGATCACCTTCGTCGAGAAGGGCATGCCCGCACAGCTCGCGGAGATCCCAGACATCAACGGCATTCCTTTTAAAATGTTTGCCTACATGTGGGACAACTTGAAGCTGGGTGTAATCTCCCACGCCGAAATTGCCCACATGGACAAAGCAGAGCTGAGTGAGCTCCTCAAGGAGCAGCAGCTCCAAGTTGTGAAGAAGCTGTCCGACACCACTGCCCTCATCGGACACCACTCCACCCTACCCAAGGAAGCTCAACTGGCGTGGGTAACTGTGCCAGTCAAGCCCTACTGCAGACCGAAACGGTGTTACAAATGCCAGCACTATGGACACTGTTACGAGTTGGGGATTTAGAATATAGTTATACGTCTACCCAGATCCCAACAGGTAACAACAATAAAAAAAAAACAAAGACAATCGGACTATAAAAGGGTAGACAAAGGATGCGAGTTTTCGTTGTATATAATAGAGTACCATAAATCCCTTAACAAAATATTCAGCTTATAAATTACCCTTAACCAAACTTAACCTAAACATTAACAGTATATACATATTAATAAACATAAAACAATCTCGAAGCAAGTGGACGTGGGGAAATTAATACAAGATAATAGTACTTAAGTGAGGAGCTGAGATGGCTGACGAGTAAGGCTGAGTATTGTAGAAGACGGTAGGTAGTCACTGCACGTAGGTTTAGAGGATAGATGATCCTGTGGTCACTTCCCAGAGCCAAGTCCCTCTCCTCGAATTGGAGCTGACAAAGAAGACTTTGAGGAGGTGACGCAACCCAGGATATGGAGAAGGGAAACCTCGGAGTGGTAACTAAGACGAGTCATACTCGTGTCTCGTCCCTAGATGGCGTTGCTCGTGGTGCTGGGTAGGTAGATCAGGACCATAGATGGCGTGGTTCGTAGTGCGGGGTGGAGGGGTTCGTAACACACACTGTAAACAAGTGTGAGGCGCAGGAAGACACCTGCTCCATGTGTGGCAGCCCTGGACACCGCTACACGGTCTGCCCCAACACAGAGAAAAAATGCGCTGCCTGTGGTGGCCCACACTCCTCCGCCGACCGGACCTGTCCCAGATGGAAGGAGGAATGCAGGGTAGCCAAGGCTCGTCTTGAGAAAAAACTGAGCTACAAAGAGGCCCTCCTTGCTGTACGCTCCCAAGAAAAGAAAAAACCAGCAGTAAAGAAAAACCAAGAAAAGAAAACTCAACAGAAGCCGCCCACCACACAGAACCAAGAACACCACGTGGCCCGTGGTGCTGAAGCCCACGCGGCCCGTGGTGCTGAAGCCCACGAGGTCAACCTCACCCTCTCTGACTTCTTCCACACCTATGAGGACTTAATACACGAGGAAGACGAACAAGAAGACCCAAACACAAACGAATGGACACTCCAAGAGAGCAAGAAGAGAAGGAGAGTGAGAAGAAAATCGACATCAAGCTAAGAAGACCAAGACATCCCCTCCACACAAGAAACCAAAACACAATCAAGCCGACCAAGCACTGAACATCCATTGCCCAACCCAACACGCACCTGACGCTTGACCTGACGCTAGCCTGGCTTTGTCTTGTCGCCTCCCTGCCGCGTCCAGGCGAGTTGCTGTTGCTGCCTCCATCTTATAATCCCTCACGCAAGCGGTGTTTAGCCACTGCATCTGTTCTCTCCTCCTAAAATTCACTTCAATCCTCCCTTTATTCTTCTCCTGAACCTCCTTCCCCCCTGTCACTAGCATTTTCGATCGTTCGATGGCTGTACGGCAGTGAGTCGCCAGTCGCAGTCGGGAGCAGTCGCAATCAGGAGCAGTAGCAGTCAGACAGAGCGAAGTGGAAGCCGGAGAAGGAACAGTCACAGCTGATTGGCTAGTCATTGGACCTATCCCACCTTCCCACGTACCCTGGAAAACCCAAGCTCCTAACCGCCATTTTCCTACTGACAATTCTGTTGATTCAATCAACACATTGAGCCTCTCCTACAGTATCGGACCTCCCTTAGGAACCCCGAATGCTGCTGAGGGGCTTGGTGTGAAGAGAGAGTCGGCAGTGAGTTTTCAGACCTTTTTCTTCTACTCTAATCCTTCTCTTCCGTGCCGTGAAAGGACCTATTCCCCTGTCAGCTGACGTACAGGGGAGTATTCGTCTGGAAACGCCCTCTGTCCCCACACCTCGCTAGTGCGTGTTTGTGTGAAGGGTGGAGGGACAGCACAGCCTGCCGATTCGCCTGGGGAACCCTGTGATAGTGCAGGGCCTCCCCTACGTGAGGGGCGCAGGAAATTAGGGACTGTTAGGGGAGATCTCCATAAATCTCCAATTCAAACAGTTAACATGCCTTCAATTAAAATCAAAGTGGACCGTACCATCCAACCGTGCATGGACCTCGCCTCACTTATTTTCCAGCTGACCTGTATATTTCAGATCCGTTCCTTCACCAATGACGACATTATCAAAATATTTGTACAAACTGATGAAGATGCCGACCTATTCCACTCCCCAGCAATGAACAACAGACTGAGGGACAATGGCCTAACGGTCCTCAGTTCACCCGAATACCGCGCAAAATGCACCCTCATATGTAGAAAAGTCATCCCTCAGATCCTTGACAACCCTAACCTATTGACAGAACTCAACTCACAAAACACCCCCCAAATGACATATGCAGCCCGGATGGGAACTCTCCCCATGTTAAAAATCACTACGGCTACTCAAACTGACGCCATCAAATTAAAATCATACGGAATTAAAATCGGCAGCAATATCATCCCCTCAAGAGACATTGAATTCCAACACTACATACAGGTACACCAATGTTTCAATTGCTACCAATTCGGGCACAACACCAACCGTTGCAGTAACACAATAACTTGCTCAAAGTGTGCCAATCAAGGCCACTCATACCGAAACTGCACTGCCACGGTAACAAAATGCTGCAACTGTAAAGGCCCTCACGCTGCTATCAGCAACAAGTGCAAAATTAGACTCGACAATAGCACAACACCACTCCCTCCCCGCCGATCACCTCCTACAGCACCACCTCCACCTCCCCACCACTCACTCCCTACTGCCTCGGCCCTCCCCACCCGCACTTGCTGGACCAACAACGTGACCGCCCCCCCCACCCTCCTCCGACATGGATGCAAAAATCACCACCATCATACTTCTGGCACATACCCTAAGCAACGGAAACAGGTCTCTTTTTCTGAAACTGGCAATTGATGGTTTGAGGGAGAACGGCCTCCCTACCATACACATTCCTGATTCCTTCAGAACCGGTCCCGACCTCATCTTCCCCACTGCCCCCATCCCCGACCGGACCAGCATGCCACCCCCTCCCCCCAGAGAAGCCACTGCAATCTCCCTCCGCCCCTCCACTTCTGCCATGCCCACACCTGACTTATCTCACCAACCTACTGTTACCTCACCCCCCGGAGTAATCAGTCGAAAACCTCCCGACCCCTCCACCTTGACCTTGCCTACACCTGACTTTTCCCACCGACTACGATGAACCCAAAATCAAGCACTTCGGCTACACAAGCAGACAATCACCCCACGAACTATTCGAGGGCGTTGCAATCCTCATCAGATCCTCCATGAAACACGAATTCATCACCAACTTTGCTTTCAAACACTTCATGGCCGCCAAGATCTACACTCAACACGGACAGATTATCATCTGCACAACATACTCAAGACCTAACTCGCGTATCCCCTTCACAGACCTAAACTCCATCTTTAACAACTCACACCTACCTGTAATACTAATGGCCGACCTCAATGCACACCACACCGCATTCCAACACAACCGCATCGACCCCCTTGGCCAACAACTACACGCTTTGGTCACTCACAAAAACCTTCACCACATTGGCCCTTTCTTCCCCACATTCTACGCTGCTCACGGCAAAGGCACTCCAGACATCGTCATCACCAACACCCCTGCCCTCCAATTCCAACACTACATCACTCCCGGCCCCCTATCAGGCTCAGACCACATTCCCATCACTCTTCACCTCTCCAACAATCCCATCCTCCTCCCAGCAACCTCACCTCAATACCAGTATCAACACGCAGATTGGGATGCCTTCAAAAACACTCTCTGAACAACAATACACTCTCAACCTCGAACACCAACCCACTAGGATGATTGAGGAAACCTGGACACACCTTTTCAACACTATCACCGCCATAGCAGATACCCACATTCCTAAACACCGGTTCAAGAAAAAATACTCCTTCACACCCTCCATAAGAACTCAACGCCTACTTCACTGCTACAGGACACGATTCGAACTAAACAAACTTAACCTAGCACCAGTTTACACAGACATCTCCACACTAAGAACACACATCATCCATAGCCTCCGTCAAGATCATGAGGTTCACTGGGCAAAACTCGTAGAGGCTGCCCAGGAACACAGAACACATAACCCCCGAGAATTTTGGCAAAGGATCGCCAAGCTGAAAGGAACTGCAAAACCCCCTTTGATCACCTGCTAGTAAATGGTAGGAAAATCAATGAGCCAGCCGACGTAGCACAAACACTAAAACAACACTGGGAACACATTTTCCACCCACACCCCCCCACACAACAAAGGTACATCTTAAACCACATAAACAACATCACCACACACATGCAAACACTTCACGACAGAACAACTCCTGACAACACAATAGATACCTCCACTCTCACACAGGACCACACCCTCACTGCTCCTTTCACCCCAACAGAAGTCGCACAAGCACTGGACAAAACCAAAAAGAAAACACCAGGTGACAGCAATATTGGTCAAGCAATCCTGAAGCACCTGCCCCGAGAAACAATCACAGCCATTACATACCTCTACAACACCCAACTGGCTGCAGGATACTTCCCAAAGCTCTTTAAGACAGCCACAGCCGTCATGATACCTAAACCAAACAAAAACCCAACAGATCCTCAAAACTACAGACCGATCAGCATACTAGAAGTCTTAGGCAAAACTTTTGAAAGACTATATAACACCCGCCTCAGATACCACCTTGAAGATGAACAACTACTGTCCTACAAGCAGTTCGGCTTCAGAGCACACCACTCAACTCAAGACGCACTCAATATAATCACAAACTACCTCCACATGAACAAAGATGCATACAAGATAGCACTCATTACAAAAGACGTACAAAAAGCCTTCGACACAGTTTGGCACGATGGATTAAAGTACAAGATATGCACCAATTTTAACCTCCCTCAAAAATCACAACAATTACTATGTAACTTCCTAACAGACAGAAAAATGAGGATAAAAGTCACACCTGCCTACTCTGACCACTTCACACTGCATGCAGGAGTCCCACAAGGATCAGTCCTGTCCCCAACACTATACATTCTTTACACAAACGACTTACCCGACCCCTTACACATCGACTCTCTGACAATACAGTACGCCGACGATGTAACCCAACTAGTCAGACACAGAACTCTTGATCACCTAACAGACAAAGCACACAGGGAACTCGAACAAGTTACACAATGGGAACTCCGATGGCGAATACAAACCAACCCGAACAAAGCACAAATCACCTACTTCGGCACCAAAAGACGACAACCACGTCACATTTACCTAAACCCCTACATCGCCTACCCTTCACCTATAACTATCAAACGAACAAACACAATCCTATGAGTCACATTCAACGACACCCTCACCATGACACTACACACCAATATGAAGGCTCTGATCGCAAACAAAACACTCGGGAATATATACAGATTCAGAACCGCATCAATCAAAACCAAAACACACCTATTCAAAGCCCTCATACGCCCACTATTGACTTATGCACCTAACACACTCCAGCTAGCACCACCATCAAGCGCCAAGAAACTTCAAGTCATACAAAACAAAGCACTAAGATTCATCCATAACACACACTGGTCATCCTTCACCCGAAATAGTCATCTACATGAACTCAGCTCCGTCCCCCCACTTAACATCTACTGGAGACAACTAGGTGACAAACAAATAGAATCACTCCTCACTACTTACCCTCAATGGGAGGATTATTTCGACAACATCATACTCCCAAGCAGATTCAGAGACAGAAATCCCTCCCATGCTAAACAGACCCGACACTCCCCTCCACCTCGCAGCATAGCTGAAAGACCCACAACTCTCAGAAACAAATCAAAACATACCCAACATCTGTGACATCCAATTCTCAATAAAATCGACCTAACTCAAGACTGAAACCATTCAGCCTATATCTCATTCTCGTCTCCGTTCATAATTTGACAAAAAAGCTCAAATCTGTCTGCTGCTATTACTAAAAACTCTCCTACGATACGCTCATCCTTCCTTACTATGAATACTTTGACATTTCAAGCTCAAAGATTCAAAAACCCTTCCTCCAACTCGCTCCGTTCCTCTTTGACATAGCTCAAAGACTTTACCTTCATCTTTCTCCAAACAACCCTACGACTAGCAAAATTTCCATATCTTCACCTTCTCTGTTTACTTTGATCGTGAGCTGCCTGTGCGTCCGTCCACCTGCGTTTCTCGGCTTGCGCCGCCGTCGTGGCGGGGCGGTACTTCCTACGCTTACCGACACTGCCCGAGCTAAGACGACAATCAGAACACCCGCGTTGGCCCTTTGCCTGCCCGGACCTGCTCCCGCCCTCCCTCTGCCTCGTCCTGACTGTAGTTGTTGCACCCTCAGGGCTTTTTGCCACCCCCTCACGCAAGCGGTGTTTAGCCACTGCACCTGTTCTCTCCTTCTAAAATTCACTTCCATCCTCCCTTTATTCTTCCTCTGAACCTCCTTCCCCCCTGTCACTAGCATTTTTCTAGTTCTTCGCAGCTCCAAGTTGTGAAGAAGCTGTCCGACACCACTGCCCTCATCGGACACCACTCCACCCTACCCAAGGAAGCTCAACTGGCGTG
Organism: Homarus americanus; assembly: GCF_018991925.1. Taxonomy (NCBI): domain Eukaryota; kingdom Metazoa; phylum Arthropoda; class Malacostraca; order Decapoda; family Nephropidae; genus Homarus; species Homarus americanus. The sequence goes on from NW_024730838.1 coordinate 17,285, forward strand.
GGTAACTATGCCAGTCAAGCCCTACTGCAGACCGAAACGGTGTTACAAATGCCAGCACTATGGACACACTGTAAACAAGTGTGAGGCGCAGGAAGACACCTGCTCCATGTGTGGCAGCCCTGGACACCGCTACACGGTCTGCCCCAACAAAGAGAAAAAATGCGCTGCCTGTGGTGGCCCACACTCCTCCGCCGACCGGACCTGCCCCAGATGGAAGGAGGAATGCAGGGTAGCCAAGGCTCGTCTTGAGAAAAAACTGAGCTACAAAGAGGCCCTCCTTGCTGTACGCTCCCAAGAAAAGAAAAAACCAGCAGAAAAGAAAAACCAAGAAAAGAAAACCCAAGAGAAGACGCCCACCACACAGAACCAAGAACACCACGTGGCCCGTGGAGCTGAAGCCCACGTGGTCAACCTCACCGTCTCTGACTTCTTCCACACCTATGAGGACTTAATACACGAGGAAGACGAACAACAAGACCCAAACACAAACGAATGGACACTTCAAGAGAGCAAGAAGAGGAGGAGAGTGAGAAGAAAATCGACATCAAGCTAAGAAGACCAAGACATCTCCTCCACACAAGAAACCAAAACACAATCAAGCCGACCAAGCACTGAACATCCATTGCCCAACCCAACACGCACCTGACGCTTGACCTGACGCTAGCCTGGCTTTGTCTTGTCGCCTCCCTGCCGCGTCCGGGCGAGTTGCTGTTGCTGCCTCCATCTTATAATCCCTCACGCAAGCGGTGTTTAGCCACTGCATCTGTTCTCTCCTCCTAAAATTCACTTCAATCCTCCCTTTATTCTTCTCCTGAACCTCCTTCCCCCCTGTCACTAGCATTTTTCGATTTCGATTCGGTTGTACGCAGTGAGTCGCCAGTCGCAGTCGGGAGCAGTCGCAGTCAGGAGCAGTAGCAGTCAGCCACAGAGCGAAGTGGAAGTCGGAGAAGGAACAGACACATCTGATTGGCTAGTCATTGGACCTATCCCATCTTCCCACGTACCTTGGAAAACCAAAGCACCTGACTTCAATTCTCCAACTGACAATTCTGTTGATTCGATCAACACATTGAGCCTCTCCTACAGTATCGGACCTCCCTTAGGAACCCCGAATGCTGCTGAGGGGCTTGGTGTGAAGAGAGAGTCGGCAGTGAGTTTTCAGACCTTTTTCTTCCACTCTAATCCTTCTCTTCCGTGCCGTGAAAGGACCTATTCCCCTGTCAGCTGACGTACAGGGGAGTATTCGTCTGGAAACGCCCTCTGTCCCCACACCTCGCTAGTGCGTGTTTGTGTGAAGGGTGGAGGGTCAGCACAGCCTGCCGATTCGCCTGGGGACCTCTGTGATAGTGCAGGGCCTCCCCTACGTGAGGGGCGCAGGAAATCAGGGACATTGTTAGGGGAGATCTCCATAAATCTCCAAATTTGAAATCGGTAAACATGCCATCTATTAAAATTAAAGTGGACCGTACCATCCAACCGTGCACAGACCTCGCCTCACTTGTTTTTCAGCTGACTTTGATCTTCCAAATCCGTTCCTTCACCAATGACGACATCATCAAAATATTTGTACCGACTGACGAAGACGCCGACCAATTCCACTCCCCAGCAATGAACAAAAAATTAAAAGACAACGGTCCTCAGCTCACCGGAATACCGCGCAAAATGCACCCTCATATGCAGAAAAGTCATCCCTCATATCCTTGACAACCCTAACCTATTGACAGAACTCAACTCACACAACACCTCCCAAATGACATATGCAGCCCGGATGGGAACTCTCCCCATGTTAAAAATCACTACAGCCACACAAACTGACGCCATCAAATTAAAATCCAACGGAATAAAATTCGGCAACAACATCATCCCCTCACGAAACATTGAATTCCAACACAACATACCAGTTCACCAATGCTACAATTGCTACCAATTTGGACACAACACCTACCGTTGCAGTAACACACAAACTTGTTCAAAATGTGCCAATCAAGGCCACTCATACCGTAACTGCACTGCCACTGTAACTAAATGCTGCAATTGTAAAGGCCCACACTCTGCCATCAGCAACAAGTGCAAAATTAGACTCGATAACAGTACAACACCACTCCATCCCCGCCGACCCTCACCTCCCACAGCACCACCTCCTCCTCCCCACCACCCACTCCCTACTCCCACGACCCTCCCCACCCACACTTGCTGGACCAACAACCTGACCGGCCGCCCCCCCTCCCTCCCCCGACATTGACGCAAAAATCACCACCATCATACTTTTGGCACATACCCTAAGCAACGGAAACAGATCACTTTTTCTAAAACTGGCAATTGATGGTTTGAAGGCGAACGGCCTCCCTACCATAAACATTCCTGACTCCTTCAGAACCGGTCCCGACCTCATCTTCCCCACTGCCCCCATCTCCGACCGGACCAACATGCCCCCCCCACCCCCCAGAGAAACCACTGCAATCTCCCTCCGCCCCTCCACTTCTGCCATGCCCACACTTGACTTATCTCACCAATCTACTATTACCTCACCCCCCAGAGTAATCAGTCCAAAACCTCCCGGCCCCTCCACCTCGACCTTGCCTACACCTGACTTATCCCACACGACTACGATGAACTCCCGGACCACAAAAATCCAAACCAAACCCAATCCTCCCCTAACACCTCAGACTCCCAAGAATAAAATGGCAGCCCATCCCCCCACAGAACTAGTGGTCAAGACCACTAGACCTAAGAGGAAGAACACCTCCCCCCTTTCTTCCTACACACATGACAGCAAAAGAATTATAAAATACACACATCCAACTAAATCTATAATCAAAGTAAATCTATTCGGCACTACCCCAAAGGAAACAGGAAACAACCCCGACACGAACCTAGCACACTCCACTCATCCTCCCGACTCCCCCACACACACAGTCACGTAAGCGCCCATCCCTCACCTGCATACACCACACTCAGACCTCGCTCACAGTCACTCGACAAGTTAGACCTCATCCCTGCACCCCAGAATTTCAATCTCATATAAGTAACAAATTATACAACATGATCACCATTATGCAATACAACTGTAGAGCATATCACTCAAACAGACACGCCATCTCTCTCCTCATACAAGAACACAACCCAGACATCCTCCTCCTTAACTCAACATGCACAAACACAAAAATCAAGCACTTCGGCTACACAAGCAGACAATCACCCCACGAACTATTCGAGGGCGTTGCAATCCTCATCAGATCCTCCATGAAACACGAATTCATCACCGACTTTGCTTTCAAACACTTCATGGCCGCCAAGATCTACACTCAACACGGACAGATTATCATCTGCACAACATACTCAAGACCTAACTCGCGTATCCCCTTCACAGACCTAAACTCCATCTTTAACAACTCACACCTACCTGTAATACTAATGGCCGACCTCAATGCACACCACACCGCATTCCAACACAACCGCATCGACCCCCTTGGCCAACAACTACACGCTTTGGTCACTCACAAAACCTTCACCACATTGGCCCTTTCTTCCCCACATTCTACGCTGCTCACGGCAAAGGCACTCCAGACATCGTCATCACCAACACCCCTGCCCTCCAATTCCAACACTACATCACTCCCGGCCCCCTATCAGGCTCAGACCACATTCCCATCACTCTTTACCTCTCCAACAATCCCATCCTCCTCCCAACAACCTCAC
>NW_024730839.1:0-8708 GCF_018991925.1 Homarus americanus
TGGAATAAGGAAGGAAGGAAAGGAAGAAGGGAGAGAGGCCGGAAGGAAATTAAGGAGAGGGGGAGAGAATGAAGGAGAGAGAAGAACGAGGTAGAAGAGAATGAGGGAGGGAGAAAGACCTGGTAGGAGAGAATGAAAATTACTTGGCATTAGTCATAAGAGACAGTGTGGTGATTTATGGCATCAGTGTCTGTACTTACTGGTGCTTATGTGGTGACTGTCATGGCCGGAGAGTAACTGGGAAGTGACAAGGGAGTAACTGGAGAGTGTCAAGGAAGTAACTGGGAAGTGACAAGAGAGGCATTATTTATTTTTGTTATCCTCTGTTATCATTTGCTGAGTTAACCTTTATCTCTTGTTCCTCATTTGTTATCCCATGTTCTTCACTGTTATCTTATGTTAAACCTTTGTTATCTACCTGTGCCCTAACATAACCGTATAGAGAACAACATAATTAAAATTTATATGTTTATTAGTTAGAAAAAATGTAATAATACATACATACATCACATACAGGGATTCATAATACATAGATGCATACACATGGATAGATACTCATGTATATATAGAAATAGATTTCCTCATTATATTGTCGTTTACTTACGTGGGGTATTAAACTAAAGGGCGTGTGTGTGTGTGTGTGTGTGTGTACATAGGCTATACGAATATACATATATACATAAATTAACACTAGAGCGGAACCCAGAGATAAGCTTTTTTATTTATGTTTATATTTACAGAAAATAACACCAAAGTGAATAGTGAAAATGAAGGGATTGTGTACAGCTAAACCTTTAACAAAACAAGAATAACAACACTAATAATAGCAGCAACGACCTCAACAACAACAACTACAACAACAACAACAACAACAATAGCAACAACAATAATATTAACAACAGCACCAACGACCTCAACAACAACAACAAAAACAACAAAAACAGATACAACAACAACATTTACTTGTCCAGATACAGGTTCTTTAAATATTTTGTGTCAAGAAAATCGAAATACACACGCACACACACACACACACACACACACACCTCGGCCAATCCAATAGTCAAGAGCATTGAATATCAGCAGAGGTGTTGTGTGTGTATATATGCGTGTATATGTCCATGCGTGTATGTGTGTAGGTGGTTTTGTGTAAGTAACTGTATGGTGATGAATAAGTGTACATGATGGTGATGTGGATGTATACATGCAAATATACCAGTATACTGTATAATAATCTATCACCATTATTACCCGACTCATCCTCAAGTTATATAACAAGAATATCCTTAATAAATGAGAATAAACTCAACCAAACAAAATATTCCAAAAGACTCACGATATTCTACGGTACAGAGACCAACATTTTATAAACATATGAATTTCACCAACTAAACATTTATAATTCGTCAAAATTATGGAGGAAAAAAAAGTTAGATTTTTCTTTTAATACACGTAATAAACATGGAAGGATTTAACTATAATACGCTAGGCTCATCTTAACCTGAATTCATATATTTCATTAATTTTTCTGTAAGCTTCTTTCAAAAACCCATTTCCTTCATTTTGTTAACTGGTTTATACCAATTTCTGTACGTGAGAGATTCAAAGGGGATTTCAAAGCAACCAATAGCCACATCATTCTAATTTCACTGTGATTGGCTGACATAACATTTCCAATCGTCCATTCACTTTCAATTAACCTCATTTCCGATTAACTCTAACCCAATCAAATGGTCTCAGATTCTTTCGTTCACCTGCCAGGCCTGTTGTGTCTACCTGCCCACCTGCGTCCAACCTACACCTCCTGCGTTCAGCATACACCTCCTGCTATCAACCTCACGGCTCTCCCTCTCCAATTCTCTAGTACCTCTCACCTCTCCTCACAGACCTCTCACCCTCTCTCTTCACATTCTCTCTCCTCCTCTCTCTATTGTCTCATCCCTTCTATCTTATGCCTACGCGGTTACTTCCGGTTCTATAGCTTACGACTCTCTCTCTCTCTCCCTTCCTGCTTCCTTCTCTTACCTTTTCTCCGTCCTTTATCCCTTCCTTCTCTTCTGTACCCTTTTCCCTACCTCCTTTCATCCATCCCTCCTTTTCTATTTCACCGTCCCTTTCCTACCTCCATACTTTCCTCCTCACCATTCCTCTCTATCATCTTCCTTCATTCATCCTCTCCCTCCTTCTTCCCTATCACCTTCCCTCATCCATCCTTCTTTCTTCTTTTTCCCCTCCCAGTTTTCTCCTCGCCATCCCTCTAAACCAACAATAGGACCCCACTACCCAAACACTGCCCTGTCCCTACCAACATAAACACGGTGTGTGTGTGTTAATTGCCAACAGGAAAGGCCTAGAATGGCATCTTCCTTCCTCTACACCATTCAAGAAGTTCCCAACCAAAACTTTCCCATTTCCTCTTCTATTAACCATTTCCCATAATTACCATTCTGTTGTTTTTCTTTTCCTCTTACTGTTTATTCTGTTTCCTCTTTCCCATAATTCTATTCCATTATATTTCTTTTGTCTATTACTGTTTCTCCTGCTGCCCCTTTTCCATAATTATTCTCACTATTCTTTCTCTCAACTTAACATTCATATTAATATCTCTCTCCTCTGTTTTGTCTCTTTTCCATATTTATTCCTTCCCTTCCACCATCCCCATCATCATCCTTCCCTTCCCACCAACCCTAACTCCAGCCATTCTCCAGCCATCCCTTCCCTCCCAACCACCATTCCTCCTCTTCCATCTCTTCCATAACATCCCTCTCCCTCCCGCGGTCGTGCAGAATATTACCATCGTCTATATTAACAAGCTGGACTGTGTTTGCTCCCAGGTCCTCAAGATACGGTGTAATTACTCACCTTTCTCTTAATAATCCCTAATGAAAGGCGCAGGTAAAGATACACAGCGGGGAAATGAGCGACAGGTGAAGGAAGGAAGGAAGGAAGGAAGGAAGGAGAGAGGTAGGAAGGAAGGAGGGAGAGAGGGAAGGTGAGAGGGAGGGAAGGGGGTAGGAGGGAGGGAGGGAGGGAGGGAGGGAGGGAGAAAGAAAGAAAGAAAGAGAGGAAGGCAAGAAAGAAAGAAAGAAAGAAGGAAGGAAAGAAAGAAAGAAAGAAGGAAGGAAAGAAAGAAAGAAAGAAGGAAGGAAAGAAAGAAAGAAGGAAGGAAAGAAATGAGAGAAAGAAGGAAGAAAGGAAAGAAGCAAATAAGGAAAAAAAGAAGGAAATGAGGAAGGACGGAAATAAGAAAGAAAGAAAGAAAGAAAGAAAGAAAGGAAATACAAACAGAGAAGTCAATAAACGAATACACTCAGTATATATATAACACCTTGATTGATAGCTACGTCACTTCATCAACAGACAGGCAAATCAACTGATAACAAGATGAACAGACAGATATATCGATACAGACAGACAAACAGATAGACAGAAGCACTTACTCGCCAGACATGTAAACGGGAGGAGACATCAATAACTCTGGACCTAAACAAACAGCATTCTGATTGGTTGTTTCGTCAGTAATAAATCAAAACTATAAACATTCCAATTCAAGTGTAAAGACTAGGGTGTAAGACCATTAACTACTCGAGAACTACTGAAAGTTAACAGGACTATGTAAATAATGTATATATCAACTATTTTAGATTTATATACCTATAAATTTGTAAAGGCTACGACTATAGTTGTAATGTAGCTGATGAATGTATATCTTATTTACTTTCAATGTGTATAAGTAAATGTAGATGATTTATGAACAGATTATATAATGAATTACCTAAAGATGGGATTATAGAGAGAAAAAACTTGATTATATTTGGAAAATTTAGTATCTTATACGTGATGAAGGGTAAATAATGGACCCGTGGTGAAATTATTATAAATGTTAGTGATAGAGAAATGTAAACAATAGCTTGACGTAAACAACAGCTTTATAGGACTACACTATCGTCATTTATTCTGATATATTTGTCATTGCAGGAGGAAAAATATCAATAACAATAGAATAACTGGAGTTGTGCCAAAGTTGTGGAAACAGGCAAATGTAGTACCCATATTCAAAAAGGGAGACAGAGCATCAGCGTCAAATTACCGGCCGATCAGTTTGACGTCAGTAGTGGGGAAATTTCTTGAATCAATTATAGCAGATAGCATCCGATCGCATCTAGAGAAAAGCAAATAAATCTACGACTCTCAACATGGGCTTACAAAGGGAAAATCTTGTCTAACAAATCTGCTAACGTTTTTTAGGAAAGTCTTCGAGGTAGTAGATAATGACGAAAATTACGATGTTATTTACTTAGACTTTAGCAAAGCATTTGACAGAGTACCGCATCAGAGGCTTCTGAGAAAAATAAAGGCTCATGGTATCGAGGGGAAGTTTTAAATTGGATAAAATCATGGCTCACCGATAGAACGCAGAGGGTCAGCGTAGATGGTGTTAAATCTGAGTGGGGCCGTGTAACCAGTGGTCAGTACTGGCCCACTCTTGTTCATAATCTACATAAACGATTTAGATACTGGGATCAGCAGTGACATAAGCAAGTTTGCGGATGACACCAAAATAGGGCGGCAAATTAATTCAGGGCAGGATGCAAATGCATTACAGGAGGATCTAAATAAACTGCAGGGGTGGTCTGAAAAATGGCAAATGAAATTCAACACTAGCAAGTGCAGCGTACTTAATATTGGAAGAACAAATACTTATAATGTATACAGCCTTAACAACATCAACCTTGAGAAGTCGACTTGTGAAAGAGACCTAGGGGTACTTGTAAGCCCGGACCTACGGCCTAGAAAACAGTGCGTTAATGCTCGAAATAAGGCAAACAGAGTATTGGGTTTTATATCTAGAAGTGTAAGTAACAAGAGTGCAGAGGTCTTATTGCAACTATATCTTGCGCTAGTCAGGCCGCACCTCGATTATGCGGTTCAGTTCTGGTGCCCCTATTATAGAATGGATATAAATTCACTAGAGTCGGTGCAGCGAAGAATGACAAAAATGATTCCGGGACTTAGAAACCTTCCATATCAGGATAGGTTAAAGAAACTTAACTTGCATTCCCTAGAAAGACGAAGAGTGCGGGGAGATATGATAGAAGTATTTAAGTGGGTGAAAGGAATCAATAAAGGGGATATAGATAAAGTTCTTATAATATCCGAGCAGGATAGGACTCGGAGCAACGGATTCAAGTTGGATAAGTTTAGGTTTAGGAGGGAGATAGGAAGAAACTGGTTCACAAATAGGGTGGTGGACGAGTGGAACAAGCTTAGCAACTTTGTAGTAAGTGCGGGAACTCTGGAAAGTTTCAAAAGGAGGCTAGATAGATTCATGGATGATAGAGAGTGGTAGTAACTCTCGACAGGAGCTGCCATGCACACTGCACAGGCCAACCGGCCTATTGCAGACTCCTTATTTTCTTATGTTCTTATGTTCTTATGACCAAGTGGATATAGCACTTGACTCCTACAACCCAACAGTCATCGGTTGGAGTGTCGTGGTCTATCATTGTGTGAGGCACCCTTAGTCGACCCTACTGCAGAATGGGGCACTACTTGAATTAACAGTTGGGGGGAAGTGAAATCTGTAGTGCAAATGCAGGCCAATTTGACCTCACAACAAAACACAAACACGTTTCTCTCTCTAAAAACAGACATTTGTCTTTGTAAAGTTAACGAAGTCTGGATATTTGCTGTTGTCATCATTATGTAATTTCTAGTCCTTTGTAAGCTCCACGTTCCTCAGTGATCTTTTTGTCAGGTGTTTTCCGTCAAACATGACAGAAGCTACACCGGTTATTACAACACCTGAGCTCTTTTAAGATTGTTTTTTTCTTAAGTTAACTAGTTTATATATTTACTGAGAAAATATCCACGCTTGAATATTTTACGTTAGGTTAGGTTAGGTTACACGAGTTATAATATATAAATGATATAAGAATGTTTACTTCATTTAAAACGAAAGTCCATCACCTGAGTAACAATATTTTAATTCAATGTTATATTCTTACGTTTATTATAACCCTCACCTGTTCTATGAAATACCTGGAGATTCTCATTAAAACCAAAAACTAAGAAAAAACCCAGAATCTGACGTTAAGGTTTGTCACATCAGGTGTTCAGCTCGTCAAATAATAAATCACGAACGAAATGTTTGAGTCCTGAGGATAGAATTATGCACAGCTGGTTGGTGGCGACAAGACTTACACGGAAGTTAAAACTCCCTTAATATCTGGTTTGTAATGGTGGTCGTGGAACACCTTATAAAATTTTCCTCTTCTTGAATTTGAGGAAAAGGTTTGGCAAAAGTTTAGCTTACAGACTGGAGAGCAAAGCTGAAGCCCATTAGGGAAAGCTGATTCTTTCTCTAAGTTGGAAAATGAAGAGCTTTTTTTAGGAAGATTTAGATTCATGTTATTAAGAATCAAGTCAGTGGGTGTTATTAATACATAAGTTTAGTTCCTGTTGGGAGATTTGGTGAATCCTTTTTGCTATTGAGTTTCGGTCAGTAGCATAAGTCGTTAAGTAACCTTGTCTGTTCACTGTGCTTAACTTTATAATTAGCTGAGGTAGTCAAGTGCATGAACGTTTTTCCTGACTGACTGACTGACTGACTGGCTCTCACCTTCTGATACTACAAGCTCCTCACTTAGTAGCCCGAGTCAGCAACCATTCAGTAAGATAAACCACCGTTACGCTGACCTAACCTAACCTGACCTGACCTGACCTGACCTGACCTGACCTGACCTGACCTAACCTGACCTAACCTAACCTAACCTAACCTAACCAGGTAGCGTTTGGGTGATTAGTCTTCAGGTAAAATAAGGTAGAATATTTAATCTTCAGGTGACCCAGAAGCTGAAAAAGGTGACTGTACAGAAAAGAATTGTTGAGGGTTTGTTACTGTCATGTAAGGGAGTAAATAATGGAGATACCTTGTGTGTGGCCGCGTTCACACACACACACACACACACCAAAATATCAATAAGTTGTGTCTTCGATGGTATAAAAAAATATACACACAAAAACCACATTATAATTACCAAGGCGTTGATTATTTTTTTCCTAGTCATTTATTTACATCATTAAAGTTAAGATTAAAACAGGTGAACATCATTTACAGTCATAACTCAGGTAAAGTGAAATTTACCTAATTAAAAATATGCAAATGACTCGTTTTGACCTTTTAGAACAAATTACACTTTAATGCTCCCAGAAAGTTAATGATGTGCGTCAACCACATTATGCACACACACACACTCTCACACACACACACTGTATATAAAATCAGTTCCTGGTGATCTTTAGTGCATCATTTTTAACGTCTGCCTCAGTATGACCTCTCATCATCATCATCATCATCATCACCATCATCACCACCATCATCACCATCATCATCACCATCATCATCACCATCACCATCGTCATCATTATCACCATCATCACCATCACCATCATCATCATCAGCACCATCATCATCACCATCATCATCACCATCATCATCATCATCATCACCATCACCATCACCATAATCATCACCATCATCATCACCGTCATCATCATCATCACCATCACCATCGTCATCATCATCACCATCATCACCATCATCATCACCATCATCACCATCATCATCATCACTATAATCATCATCATCACCATCATCATCATCATCATCACCATCATCAACCATCAACCATCAACCATCACCACCATCATCAACCATCAACCATCATCACCATCACCATCACCACCATCATCACCATCATCATCATCATCACCATCATTATCACCATCATCATCACCATCACCATCGTTATCACCATCATCAACATCATCACCATCACCATCATCACCATCACCATCACCATCACCACCATCATCATCATCATCATCATCATCACCATCATCATCACCATCATCATCATCATCATCATCATCATCACCATCATCATCACCATCATCACCATCATCATCATCATCATCACCATCACCATCATCATCACACCACACTATAAAACAAAATGTCTCTCTCTTGACACAAATTATTCAATAGTCTCCCATCACAGTCTTTTTCTCCCCTTCTCTCTTATCGTGTTTATTGGCTATGGCCTCTCACTCTTTATCCACATTCTGCTCAGCAGCAGCCACGTCAACTGTCATGTTGGCCCATACCAACTCCCTCACCTGAACCCTCCTCCCCACCGGAATACCAACAAGTTCTACATAAGAACATAAGAAAATAAGGAGTCTGCAATAGGCCGGTTGGCCTGTGCATGGCAGCTTCTGTCGAGAGTTACTACCACTCTCTATCATCCATGAATCTATCTAGCCTCCTTTTGAAACTTTCCAGAGTTCCCGCACTTACTACAAAGTTGCTAAGCTTGTTTCACTCGTCCACCACCCTATTTGTGAACCAGTTTCTTCCTATCTCCCTCCTAAACCTAAACTTATCCAACTTGAATCCGTTGCTCCGAGTCCTATCCTGCTCGGACATTATAAGAACTTTATCTATATCCCCTTTATTGATTCCTTTCACCCACTTAAATACTTCTATCATATCTCCCCGCACTCTTCGTCTTTCTAGGGAATGCAAGTTAAGTTTCTTTAACCTATCCTGATATTGAAGGTTTCTAAGTCCCGGAATCATTTTTGTCATTCTTCGCTGCACCGACTCTAGTGAATTTATATCCATTCTATAATAGGGGCACCAG
>NW_024730840.1:0-2647 GCF_018991925.1 Homarus americanus
GTTATACTGCCAGACTGGGGGTCGCTAATACTAAGGGTAAATACTTATCTCTAATTTAATTTCTAAGGGTTGCCACCAGACCCCTCTGGACAGCATGTAGCTCGTTAGGGTAGCGTGCAGAGTGGACTAGGGCATTGGGTTAGTTTTCCACTGACCAGATCGATAGGGAAAGAATGGTGAAACCATAACATGTTTTAATTAATTTATTCCTTATAAAGCATACTGGTAAAAAACATACAATTGAATGGGTCTTCCTCAGAAGAACAACGAAAAATGTTGGTTACCCAGATGGGCACCAAACGTCTTACATTAATGGTGTGTCATCCACATACTTATTGCATAACAATCTGTGACCTCCTTACCTCGGTCATTCCTTCTACACTATCCCTTAACACATCAGACTGCTCCACCTGTATGGGAATATATAGCACCGTCGGTTATCATGTACAGTAGCACCATCTCAACACACATGTTACACTCCATACCTGCAGGTATGGGACTCCTTGTGACTTTTAGGGTATACACAACAGGCACCTCTGTTCGCACACTGCCCTCGGTGGGTAAAGACGAGGGCTTTACCCAGAGACATACCAGTATTATTTCTACGCCTTGGTATTATAGGGGTCGCCCAAGTGACGATCGCATTTCTCACGGTCTCCTTATTTGTTTTACTCATTTGGAGTGGTGTGCTGGAAATCCAAGGTTCACAGGAGTGGGCATAGCTGGGAGTAATCACCACCTGTTGGGACGCTCATAGGGATAATGGCTGCTGGGCAGCAAGGCACCCCGACCGCATGGAACAGGTGACGGTAGAACGGAGGGTACTGAGAGAATGCCTGACGGGCGGTGATCCACCTAACACATTACTATTACATTTATATATCAGGAAAAGCTTTAAACTGTAATAACTTCTATATAAGCCTTAATTATAGGATGGGATATAGCCCGATAGGACACTGACCTGAGGTGAAACCGGAGGGTACTGAGGGCAGTGCCCTGCCGCTCATCACCGCGTAGGCCTACAGTTTCGATTCTTTTTTTTTTACTTACGGTTCTCACCTGAACACTTTTCGGTATATTGTCCTCATGCCTTATAAACATATTTTAATCCTAAATTACACACTAAGGTAAGGTCTTGGTTTGCTAGTTCGTGGGTAAATTCATTGGGTTTATAATATCAGCGTGTAGCATTTGCCGAGGCGGTACATGAGCTATAAACAAACTGAATGTTCATGGCGGGGGGTATCAACTTCACTTAAAATTGTGATGAGGGCTTCTCACACATTGCACTTGTCTGAACACAGACATAAGATTCTCTGATCACTGTACCTGTCGTGGGTATATGTCACGTGAGGATACGGGTGTATTAAGTTCATACCGGCGCACACAAGATTATTTCGCAAGTATAGTTTCTGGGTCACTTCCAACACCTCACATAGTTCTGATACATTTATCCTTTCCAGATCATTGTTCTCATGTATTTTCATATGATATCTGTGGAAGTTATGTTCGCTTCTGCGTTCACAGACGTAAATAGTATGACATAACCCTGATCACACTTAGTCCTATAGTACACTAGTCCGGCTCAACTGGACTTTAACATTCATCTTAGCATACCCTGAGTTCTCCTTAATGCTATGAATACATACAATTAATATGATATAACTTTGTACCTGGTGCAATACAACATATGGTCTAGTAACATTGAGTAGGTGAGTTATCCTTTAACAGTGTTTCCTGTTTTCTGAGATTCTACAAGCGCGGATTTGAATGTTATATAGCTTAATATGAATTAAATGGGGTTTTAGAATGACAATGATGTCGCCGGTAATGTTCATTCAGTTGGAGCACCACTTGAGCCACTCCGTTTTATTTCCTCCTTCTCTTCCTGGTATCCTAACTATGACTTGCAGGAGATGTCTGTATCTGTAATAACTTCTATATAAGCCTTAATAATAGGGCGGATATAGCCTGATATAGGACACTGACTCAGTGATGGTAGAACGGAGGATACTGGAGGGCAGTGCCCCGCCGCTCTCACCGAGTAGGCCTACAGTTTTTAATCTTTAATTTTTTACTTTTTATTTACGAATTTTCACCCGAACACTTTTCGGTATATTGTAACTCGTGCCTTATAAACACATATTTTAATCCTAAATTAATTTCTCTAAGGTAAGGTCTTGGTTTGCTAGTTTCGTGGGTAAAATTCACTGGGTTATAATATCAACGAGCACCGAAGCGGGTATATGACGCCACTTTGAAACAAAGGTAGCTGAAGGTTCATGGCGGGGTGTATCAACTTCACTTTAAAACTGTAATGAGGATCTCCTCTCACACATTGCACTATTTGGAACACAGACATAAGATTCTCTGATCACTGTACATGTTGTAGGTATATATGTCACGTGAGGCTACGAGGTGTATTGGTTAATACCGACGCATACACGATATTTTTTCCAGTATAGTTTCTAATACTTCCAACACTAATGGAAGTTCTGATACATTTATCCTTTTCCAGATCATTGTTCTCATGTATTTTCATATGAGAGCTCAGGAAGTTATGTTCGCCACACGTTCACAGATTTAATAGTATGACCTTCAAACCCCTGATCCACACCTAGTCCTACAGTACACTAGTCCGCTCAAC
>NW_024730841.1:0-11264 GCF_018991925.1 Homarus americanus
ATCAGGGTGAACAAGACCACACAGGAGGGAGAGTGTAGGTCCAGCATCAGGGTGAACAAGACCACACAGGAGGGAGGGTGTAGGTCCAGCATCAGGGTGAACAAGACCACACAGGAGGGAGGGTGTAGGTCCAGCATCAGGGTGAACAAGACGACACAGGAGGGAGGGTGTAGGTCCAGCATCAGGGAGAACAAGACGACACAGGAGGGAGGGCGTAGGTCCAGCATCAGGGTGAACAAGACGACACAGGAGGGAGGGTGTAGGTCCAGCATCAGGGTGAACAAGACCACACAGGAGGGAGGGTGTAGGTCCAGCATCAGGGTGAACAAGACCACACAGGAGGGAGGGTGTAGGTCCAGCACCAGGGTGAACAAGACGACACAGGAGGGACGGTGTAGGTCCAGCATCAGGGTGAACAAGACGACACAGGAGGGAGGGCGTAGGTCCAGCATCAGGGTGAACAAGACGACACAGGAGGGAGGGTGTAGGTCCAGCATCAGGCTGAACAAGACGACACAGGAGGGAGGGTGTAGGTCCAGCATCAGGGTGAACAAGACCACACTGGGCAGGGGTGTGGGTTCAACAGGAGGGAGAACAAGACCACCACACAGGGAGGGAGGAACGTAGGTCCAGCATCAGGGTGAACAAGAAGACGACACAAAAAGGGAGAGTGTAGGTCCAACATCAGGGTAGACAAGACCACACAGGAGGAGGTGTAGGTCCAGCAGCATCAGGGTGAACAAGACCACACTGGAGCGAGGGTGTAGGTCCAGCAGGAGGGAGAACAAGACCACACAGGAGGGAGGGCGTAGGTCCAGCATCAGGGTGAACAAGACGACACAAAAGGGAGAGTGTAGGTCCAGCATCAGGGTGAACAAGACCACACAGGAGGGAGGGTGTAGGTCCAGCATCAGGGTGAACAAGACGACACAGGAGGGAGGGTGTAGTTCCAGCATCAGGGTGAACAAGACGACACAGGAGGGAGGGTGTAGGTCCAGCATCAGGGAGAACAAGACACAGGAGGGAGGGTGTAGGTCCAGCATCAGGGTGAACAAGACACAGGAGGGAGGGCGTAGGTCCAGCATCAGGGTGAACAAGACAACACAGGAGGGAGGGTGTAGGTCCAGCATCAGGGCAGAACAAGACTGGCTTAAGGAGGGAGGGGTGTAGGTCCAGCATCAGGTGAACAAAGACGACACAGGAGGGAGGGCGTAGGTCCAGCATCAGGGTGAACAAGACCACACAGGAGGGAGGGTGTAGGTCCAGCAGGAGGGAGAACAAGACGACACAGGAGGGAGGGTGTAGGTCCAGCATCAGGGTGAACAAGACGACACAGGAGGGAGGGCGTAGGTCCAGCATCAGGGTGAACAAGACGACACAGGAGGGAGGGTGTAGGTCCAGCATCAGGGTGAACAAGACGACACAGGAAGGAGGGTGTAGGTCCAGCATCAGGGTGAACAAGACGACACAGGAGGGAGGGTGTAGGTCCAGCATCAGGGTGAACAAGACCACACAGGAGGGAGGGCGTAGGTCCAGCATCAGGGTGAACAAGACCACACTGGAGCGAGGGTGTAGGTCCAGCAGCAGGGAGAACAAGACCACACAGGAGGGAGGGCGTAGGTCCAGCATCAGGGTGAACAAGACGACACAAAAGGGAGAGTGTAGGTTCAGCATCAGGGAGAACAAGACCACACAGGAGGGAGGGCGTAGGTCCAGCATCAGGGTGAACAAGACGACACAAAAGGGAGAGTGTAGGTTCAGCATCAGGATGAACAAGACGACACAAAAGGGAGAGTGTAGGTTCAGCATCAGGGTGAACAAGACGACACAAAAGGGAGAGTGTAGGTCCAGCATCAGGGTGAACAAGACGACACAAAAGGGAGGGTGTAGGTTCAGCATCAGGGAGAACAAGACGACACAAAAGGGAGGTGTAGGTCCAGCATCAGGGTGAACAAGACGACACAAAGGGAGGGTGTAGGTCCAGCATCAGGGTGAACAAGACGTGTCAGCATCAGGATGTCAGCATCAGGGAGAACAAGACCACACAGGAGGGAGGGCGTAGGTCCAGCATCAGGGTGAACAAGACGACACAAAAGGGAGAATGTAGGTTCAGCATCAGGGTGAACAAGACGACACAAAAGGGAGAGTGTAGGTTCAGCATCAGGGAGAACAAGACCACACAGGAGGGAGGGTGTAGGTCCAGCATCAGGGTGAACAAGACGACACAAAAGGGAGAGTGTAGGTTCAGCATCAGGGAGAACAAGACCACACAGGAGGGAGGGCGTAGGTCCAGCATCAGGGTGAACAAGACGACACAAAAGGGAGAGTGTAGGTTCAGCATCAGGATGAACAAGACGACACAAAAGGGAGAGTGTAGGTTCAGCATCAGGGTGAACAAGACGACACAAAAGGGAGAGTGTAGGTCCAGCATCAGGGTGAACAAGACGACACAAAAGGGAGGGTGTAGGTTCAGCATCAGGGAGAACAAGACGACACAAAAGGGAGAGTGTAGGTCCAGCATCAGGGTGAACAAGACGACACAAAAGGGAGGGTGTAGGTTCAGCATCAGGGTGAACAAGACGACACAAAAGTGAGGGTGTAGGTTCAGCATCAGGGAGAACAAGACCACACAGGAGGGAGGGCGTAGGTCCAGCAGGAGGGAGAACAAGACCACACAGGAGGGAGGGTGTAGGTCCAGCATCAGGGTGAACAAGACCACACAGGAGGGAGGGCGTAGGTCCAGCAGGAGGGAGAACAAGACCACACTACCCCTTCCTGTTCGTGGTGGTGGGACATGTGTGTGGGAGCTCTGTGTAATGGGTGGTTAACGAAAACTAATCGAACAAACTTACCTCAATAAATATGGTGCTGTACTATCCACGATGACGACCACTGATTCACCAAACTGGCCTTTAACACAACAGTAACTGGATCAATCATCTGTAAAGAAAATAAAACTAAATATTCGTCCATTGGCTGTCCTCAGGTTTTGGTACGAGCATTGTATTTTGACGTTTTTCGTTTACTCAAATCTGACCTTAAAGGTTTATACAAAAACATTATATTCATTTTTAACAAGCTGCTAATTTACAAAAAAATGGAGATTAAATTTGAGTAAAACACCAAAAATACACAACAAAAAACATTGATTTAGCCAAAGGAACCAACCTACCTAACCTATAAGGAGGAGACTACTACGTGGGGATATCCTGGGGTAAACATGGCGGGAACCTATGGACCAATATTAACAATAATATTACGAGTAACAAACACTTGCTGTAACATACAAGACCAAAACATACACCAAGTATGAGGAACGTTACTGAAACATAAGCCAAAATAGTAATGTATTATCTAAAGTAATTAGTCGATGTGATTAAGAGCGTTAACGACCATTAACTTACGCTTGTTCACAATAGATTAACTCGTGTATCTTAATATTTTGTAAAGTATTTCCGTTTAAAATAAATCTGCACAAATAAATAACTTTAATATATCGACCTTTACACAATATAAATTTAACCACTTAAATACACTAAAAATAACACTTACTGTAGTACACTTTATAAACAGCGTCTGTCAAGTGAGAGAGACGACTGACAACACCTCCACCGTCCGTGTCTGTATTGGCACTGAAGCTCCACGTGTCAGTCAATCGCATCTGTTTAGTCTTCTTCCCCCAAAAAGTTTATCAGAATAAGGAAACAATTAAAGTAAATCCAAACTTAATCGAACATACAAGATTTAATAGCCTACAAATTTTAGGGTAATGAAGAAATACTTTTGTAGAAAAGACGGGAAAGTTACCATCTATATCGATAAACAAAATGTGATGTTTTAGATCAGCCTGACCTGACCCGTTACTATACGAGAAACATTTTAAACATGGAATTACTCATTGTCACGTTTGTTTGGATTTGAGTTTCGCCCTTAAGATGATGTAAACAAACCATAGTATATGTAAACAAGCCATAGTATATGTAAACAAACCATAGTAAATGTAAACAAAGCAGACGACGCACAGTACCTGCCATCTATTGAGCCGACCCAGCAATTAATGATCACAGCGATTCGTTTAGTTTTCCTGATTTACTTAATTATATCATAAAAAATACTTTATTACTAACACATTTACTTTAATCTAATAATAATATAATACTTTTAACTAAACCACTAACTCCAGCAAACCTTTCGTGGAGAAATATAAACGAAATTCTTCCCGACTACAATAATGGTAGTTACCGTACCTTACTGGGTGGTTACCACTGATTAGTTATAGATAGATAGATAGATAGATAAATAGATAGATAATTCCAGGCGCTCTAATCTCTCAGGGTAGCCGAGGTGCCTTAGTGCAGGCACCAGTCTGGTGGCCCTCCTTTGGACATTTTCAATCATCTGACAGTCCCTAGCATAGCTCGGGGACCAGACGGGGTGACAGTACTCCAGATGGGGAAGCGCTTCACTCTTGAAAATCGTCTTGATAACTGAAGGACCTTCTTATAAGACCCAATAAATTATTGGCCTGATTTACCTTCTTCTCGCAATGGCCCAAGAACTTCAGTTCATTGTCAAAATACACACCCCCCTTAGGGGGTGGAATCCTGCCGTTGTTTAGGGCAATATCATATCATCTTCCCGGGCGAGATCCTACCTTATTCTGGCGCAGAATCCTACCGTTTTCTGTCGTAGAATCCTACCGTATTCTTGCGCAGAATCCTACCGTCATCTGGTGTGGAATCCTACCCTATTCTGGGGCGGAATCATGCCGTATTCTGAGGCGGAATCCTACCGTATTACGGGCGGAATCCTAGCCTATTCTAGGGCGGAATCCTAGCCTATTCTGGGGCGGAATCCTAGCCTATTCTGGGGCGGAATCCTACCCAATTCTTGTGCAGAACCCTACCATCTTCTGAGGCGGGATCCTACCGTATTCTGTGGCAGAATCCCACCGTCTTCTGGAGCGGGTTCCTACCATCTTCTAGGGCGGTACCCTATTGTATTCAGGCGCAGAATCCTACCGTATTCTGTGGCAGAATTCTACAGTATTCTGGATCGAAATTCTACCGTATTCTGGGCGGAATGCGAGCGTTTTCTGGGGCAAAATCTTACCGTCTTTGGGGACAGAATCTTACCGTCTGCTGGCACAGAATCCTACCGTTTTCTGGAGCGATATCCTACCGTCTCTTTGGGCAGAATGCTAGCGTATTCTGGGACGGAATCCTACCTAATTCTGAGGCGGAATCCTACTGTCTTCTTGGGCGGATTCTTACCGTTTTCTCGGGTAAAATTCAACCGTCTTTGGGGACTAAATCCTACTGTCTTCTGGGCCGATTACTACCATCTTCGAAGGCGGAATCCTACCATATTCTCACGCAGAATCCTACCGTATACTGGGGCAGAATTCTACCGTATTCTGGGGCAGAATTCTACCGTATTCTGGAGAGGAATCCTACTGTATTGAGAGCGGAATCCGAACGTTTTCTGGGGCACAATCTTACCGTCTTTGGGGACAGAATCCTACCATGTGCTGGCGCAGAATCCGACCGCTTTATGGAGCGATATCCTACCGTCTCCTTGGGCAAAATCCTACCATATTCTGGGGCGGAATCTTACCCTATTCTGGGACGGATTCCTTGCGTCTCTTGGGGCAGAATCCTACCATATTCAGGGGACAGAAAACTTTAAAGTTAGTTTACCGCCATTTAAAAATACTTTAAGGTAATTTAAACTTAGTTCAACATCTAGTATAACAAAGGCCCCTGATCGAGTATAACAAAGGCCCCTGATCGAGTATAACAAAGGCTCCTGATCGAGTATAACAAAGGCCCCTGATCGAGTATAACAAAGGCCCCTGATCGAGAAAAACAAAGGCCCCTGATCGAGTATAACAAAGGCCCCTGATCGAGTATAACAAAGGCCCCTGATCGAGTAAAACAAAGGCCCCTGATCGAGTAAAACAAAGGCCCCTGATCGAGTATAACAAAGGCCCCTGATCGAGTATAACAAAGGCCCCTGATCGAGTAAACAAAGGCCCCTGATCGAGTATAACAAAGGCTCCTGATCAGGTATAACAAAGGCCCTGATCGAGAGTATAACAAAGGAAGCTGATCGGGTATAACAAAGGCCCCTGATCGAGTATAACAAAGGCCCTGATCCGAGTATAACAGGCTGATCAGGTATAACAAAGGCCCCTGATCCGAGTATAACAAAGGCCCCACGATCGAGTATAACAAGGCCCCTGATCGGAAGAGTATAACAAAAGGCCCGCGAGCAGAAGGTATAACCAAAGGCTGATCGAGTATAACAAAGGCCCCTGATCGAGTATACAAAGGCCCATGAGCGAGTATAACGAAGGCCCTGATCGAGAGTATAACAAAAGGCTGATCAAAAAGGTATAACAAAGGCCATGATCGAGTATAACAAAAGAGCCCCTGATCAAAGGTATAACAAAAGGCCCCTGATCGGTATAACAAAAGGCCGCGGTCGAGTATAACAAAGGCCCCTGATCGAGTATAACAAAGGCCCCTGATCGAGTATAACAAAGGCCCCTGATCGAGTATAACAAAGGCCCATGATCGAGTATAACAAAGGCCCCTGATCGAGTATAACAAATGTAATGAGTGATTGTCAGACCAAAGCTTACAGCCCAGAATTATGTCACATATAACAGCGAGTACACCACAGACCTCGTGGTACCACCGCATTCCAGGTTGACACACCTCAGGTCGACCCTAGGGACTTGACCTGGCCCGCTAATGACGTGAGCCGGTGACCTACAACCGCACCTAGCCAAGACACCTGGCCAGGACCACACCTGCACACAATTATCCAGATCAAACCAGTTTAGTGTTAATTGTTAGAGGTCAGAAGCCGGCTGGGCCGACCCCATATAAAGGCCCTACAGTCCCGTCCACGGGCATTACCATTCCCATTCCATTACGATTCTCATTCTGGTTGCTGTCATCTCTCTCCCGTTCGGGTCGTCACTCGGTTCACTAAGCAGAGTCACGCACGTCCCCTCCCCAGGTCGGGAGGGAGACCTCCCGACTAGACCACGGCATCGTCAGCTAAGCAGACTCTCCCTGTGATGGAGGCAGCCCAGCCAAGCATTCACTGGGCCTACGTCAGGGTACACGTGAGTCTTGTCAGAACGTCCTAGGGTGAGTTACCTACTGTGGAAAGTGTATTCATTCAGGTGTGTCCGAGAGTCAGTGTCAAGTAACGTAAAGCATGATGTGTTAGTACCCCGATATAATAGTGATATTAATGTGTCCATGTCATTGAGTGAATTAATAAATAGTTGTATCGAAGAGGTGTTTAACAAGTTGTCCCTTTAAGAAGTGATATATGTGTATTGACATACGAGATAAGATAAGCGTAGTGACGCTGTGCAAATAACATCCAGGCCACGCTACCAAGTTTCCTATCTTTACATTTCTACTCCTATATATATATATATCTTCCTCTTCTCTGTTTATTGTGTCTCATTACAATGGTGCCAGCGTACTTAACGTAACTCACGCCCTCCCCCGTTAGCCATAACACCTGGCTCGTTAGTTCAAAAGTGCGTAATAAGAAGTTCCTGCGTAGTAGCGTGAAAAGTGTCCTAGTGTGTCACCGTTACAGCGAGTAAATGTCTCTTGTGGTGGCAGGCGCGAATTTTTAATAGAAATATGTTCAGTGCTTAACGTAATTTCTCAGTGTCACCCGCTATCTGTGGCATTCTCAGTAGCCCAAGTGCAGTTTGATTGTTGGTCAGTGTTAAATGTAGCCATTGTGTTTTAGTGATGAAAACGGTGACTGTACTAACTGTTATAACTTAACATGTCTTTTAACCTACATCCTCCTCCCTGTCCTAATCCTTACCTCACCCTCCTTACCCTTCCTCCCATCCCTGCCCTGCCCCGCCCCTCCGTTCCGTGCACCTCCCCGCCCCGCGAAGCCTCGGTCTGGCCCGATCAACCACGCCTCGGCTCCTCCCCACCTCACCCGCAACGCACCAGCCTGGCTGGGCCTGGCCAGCCTCGCCTCGCCCCGCGCCGCCCTGCCTCGCCCCACCCCGCTCGGGTGACCTCACGTCCTTCTGACCTGCCCCGCCTCGCTTGACCACACTAATCCCCCGTCTTTTGTCCCGTAAGCTGTGTGTTGTTGATGATGGTTAATATAAAGTAATATTGCGATGAATGCAGAGCTTCACTCAGTGTATTTTTATGCCATTATGATTTGTGATGTACTCTTTGACGCGCAGTGATAAATGATATTCAGTGTAGTGCGCAGAGCTTCACTCCCCGACCCAGCCTGATGAGAACATTGTCGTGACGGAAATGATAGTTGCCAAACATTGACCTAACATATAAAGTAAACTTTTTTTTTGCGAATGCACTTCCAACTAATCCATCACCCCTTTAGGATTGTTTCTCTGTCAAATGTCACACACAGTACCACCCATGGCCAGCCGGACGTCAACCACAGTACATACGAGCAGAGAAGAACCAGCATGATGAAAGCAGCGTGATGAATGCAGCTTGATGAAGGCAGCACGAAACCCACCACACACCACGCCACTTCTTTCAAGTCCTCCCTTGGTCTAGGATTAAGGAGATTTTATATTTTTCTACTTTAGGAAGTTAAGGAGTGTGGAATGAACCGCCACACAACGAACCCTGGTGAGCCCAGCCAGGGAGGGATTCACCACTGTGGAAGGTGTAAGACAGGACGGTCTTTGGTCTCGCCGACACTCACGTACGGAGGGCGAGCCCTGGTCCGCGGAACCTGCTTTACAGTCATCTAAGGAGACGACAGCCCAAACGGTGGACCGGCTTTCATCCCGGCCGGAGAGGGCCGGCGGCAGATGAACAGAAAATCGTCTGGAATATGTTGAAAATGATGATGTTGCAGAGAAGAAATGCAGATGAAGCAGAAAAATTCATCTGGAATATGACGGAAAACGAAGATGTATAAAGAAACTCAGATGGAGCAGAAAAATTCATCTGGAATATGAAAATGAAGATGTATCGAGGAAGAACGCAGATGGGACAGAAAACTCGTCTGGAAGAGTATAGAAACCAGGAGGAAGGGAGAAGAAGTCAGAAGGTGTGGAGAAACGACCTACAAGGTGCGGTATGTGAAGGAAGAAGACAGAAGACAGAAGATGTGCTATGTGAAGAAAGAAGACAGAAGATGTGCTGTCCTGACATCACAAGAAAGCCGATGATGAAGGACCAACCGACTACAGCTGCTGAGCTGCCGCCATCCCCTGTTTTTCAGATACCAGCCGGATGGAAGACGTGAGCTATGCCGGACCCAACTAATGTACTGATGTTGTTGATGTATAATAAAAAGATATCAATACCCTAATATGTGAAGTAGGAACATTTTTTGTGTATTCTGAAGTATTTTCTCTGATTTTGTTGATGTTTACTACAAAGAATGTCTTTTTTTAGTCTCACTTTTTTTCTATGAGTTCATTTGATCAATGTCTTGGACTATGAAACACGATGTTGTAGCTATATTACTGACTGAGATGAATTATTATTTTGACATGGGCTGATAAGGAAATGTAACACCTGTTGTTGTTTGTAGAATGTGATTTGCAAGGTTGCCTCGGACACTATGCTACATATGAAGGATTTTTTATTCTATGTTCACTTGCTATGTTTCCTTTTTCTCCTGGCATAGAAGCTTTGATCTTGGCGGGAGGTATAGTGAGCTTTGTCAGATCAAACTAGCGCCAGTAGAAAAACATACACCTATGAGATTGTTGGTTGTAAATGTGAGACTATGTTAGCGCCCCAGGGATTATCTTTGACACCACACGTGATGTTGCTGTCTATATGTGGCATCAGTCTCTGTGATGAAGCTTTGGTCTTGGCGGGAGGTGTAATGAGTGATTGTCAGACCAAAGCTTACAGACCAGAATTATGTCACATATAACAGCGAGTACACCACAGACCTCGTGGTACCACCGCATTCCAGGTTGACACACCTCAGGTCGACCCTAGGGACTTGACCTGCCCGCTAATGACGTGAGCCGGTGACCTACAACCGCACCTAGCCAAGACACCTGGCCAGGACCACACCTGCACACAATTATCCAGATCAAACCAGTTTAGTGTTAATTGTTAGAGGTCAGAAGCCGGCTGGGCCGACCCCATATAAAGGCCCTACAGTCCCGTCCACGGGCATTACCATTCCCATTCCATTACGATTCTCATTCTGGTTGCTGTCATCTCTCTCCCGTTCGGGTCGTCACTCGGTTCACTAAGCAGAGTCACGCACGTCCCCTCCCCAGGTCGGGAGGGAGACCTCCCGACTAGACCACGGCATCGTCAGCTAAGCAGACTCTCCCTGTGATGGAGGCAGCCCAGCCAAGCACTCACTGGGCCTACGTCAGGGTACACGTGAGTCTTGTCAGAACGTCCTAGGGTGAGTTACCTACTGTGGGAAGTGTATTCATTCAGGTGTGTCCGAGAGTCAGTGTCAAGTAACGTAAAGCATGATGTGTTAGTACCCCGATATAATAGTGATATTAATGTGTCCATGTCATTGAGTGAATTAATAAATAGTTGTATCGAAGAGGTGTTTAACAAGTTGTCCCTTTAAGAAGTGATATATGTGTATTGACATACGAGATAAGATAAGCGTAGTGACGCTGTGCAAATAACATCCAGGCCACGCTACCAAGTTTCCTACCTTTACATTTCTACTCTCTATTCCTATATATATTCTTCCTCTTCTCTCTGTTTATTGCGTCTCATTACACAAAGGCCCCTGATCGAGTATAACAAAGGCCCATGATCGAGTATAACAAAGGCCCCTGATCGAGTATAACAAAGGCCCCTGATCGAGTATAACCCAAGGCCCCTGATCGAGTATAACAAAGGCCCCTGATCGAGTATTACAAAGGCCCCTGATCGAGTATAACAAAGGCCCCTGATCGAGTATAACAAAGGCCCCTGATCGAGTATATAACAGCGTCTCGATCGAGTATAACAAAGGCCCCTGATCGAGTATAACAAAGGCCCCTCATCGAGTATATCAAAGTGCCCTGGTCGAGTATAACAAAGGCCCTGATCGAGTAAGACAAAGTCCCATGAACGAAGATAACAAAGTCCCCTGATCGGGTATAACAAAGCCCCCTGTATGAGTATAACAAAGACCCCTGATCGAGTATAACAAAGTCCCCTGATCGAGTATTACATATCCCCTGATCGAATATAACAAAGTCCCTGGTGGAGTATAACAAAGGCCCTGATCGAGTA
>NW_024730842.1:0-8689 GCF_018991925.1 Homarus americanus
TCAGTATTGCTTTAGTTTCAGTTACGTATTGCTAGGTAGTGGGAGGCAGTAACAGTTGTGGCCACAGAGAACGGGGTGTGGCAGGTAGTGGGAGGCAGTAACAGTTGTGGCCACAGAGAACGGGGTGTGGCAGGTAGTGGGAGGCAGTAACAGTGTCTTCAGCAGTTGTGGCCACGAAGGGGCAGGCGGTAGTGGGAGGCAACAGTGTCTCTCAACAGTTGTGGCCACAGAGGGCAGAGGGTGTGGCAGGTGGTGGGAGGCGTAATAGTGTCTCTCAACAGTTGTGGCCACAGAGAACAGGGTGTGTGGCAGGTGGTGGGAGGCAGTAACAGTTGTGCCACAGAGAACAGGGTGTGGCAGGTAGTGGGAGGCAGTAACAGTTGTGGCCACAGAGAACAGGGGTGTAGGTAGTGGGAGGCAGTAGCAGTGTCTCTCAACAGTTGTGGCCACAGGGAGCAGGGTGTGGGCAGGTGTTGGGCAGTAACAGTTGTGGCCACAGAGGAACAGGGTGTGGCAGGTGGTGGGAGGCAGTAACAGTTGTGGCCACAGGGAACGGGTGTGGCAGGTAGTGGGAGGCAGTAATAGTGTCTCTCAGCAGTTTGTGGCCACAGAGAACAGGGTGTGGCAGGTAGTGGGGCAGTAACAGTGTTCTCTCAACAGTTGTAGCCACAGGAACAGGGTGTGGCAGGTAGTGGGAGGCAGTGGCTGGTTGGCCACAGAGAACAGGGGTGTGGCAGTTGGTGGGAGGCAGTAATAGTGTCTCAGCAGTTGTGGCCACAGAGGAGAGCAGGGTGTGGCAGGTAGTGGGAGGCAGTTACAGTTGGGGCCACAGAGGGCAGGGTGTGGCAGGTAGTGAGGCAGTAATGGTGTCTCTCAGCAGTTGTGGCCACAGAGAAGGGGTGTGGCAGGTAGTGGGAGGCAGTAACAGTTGTACAGGAGAGCAGGGTGTGGCAGGTAGTGGGAGGCAGTAATAGTGTCTCTCAACAGTTGTGGCCACAGAGAACAGGGTGTGGCAGGTGGTGGGAGGCAGTAGCAGTTGTGGCCACAGGAATACGGGGTGTGGCGGGTGGGAGGCAGTAATGGTGTCTCTCAACAGTTGTGGCCACAGAAAACGGGGTGTGGCAGGTAGTGGGAGGCAGTAATGTGTCTCTCAGCAGTTGTGGCCACAGAGAACGGGGTGTGGCAGGTAGTGGGAGGCAGTAATTGTGTCCTCAGCAGTTGTGGCCACAGAGAACAGGGTGTGGCAGGTAGTGGGGAGGCAGTGTAGTGTCTCAACAGTTGTGGCCAAGGGAGCGGGGTGTGGCAGGTAGTGGGAGGCAGTAACAGTGTCTCTCAACAGTTGTGGCCACAGAGAGCAGGGGTGTGGCAGGTAGTGGTTGGCAGTAACAGGAGTCTCTCAACAGTTGTGGCCACAGAGAACAGGGTGTGGCAGGTAGTGGGAGGCAGTAACAGTTGTGGCCACAGAGAACGGGGTGTGGCAGGTGGTGGGAGGCAGTAGCAGTTGTACAGAGGGAGCAGGTGTGGCAGGTAGTGGGAGGCAGTATAGTGTCACTCAGCAGTTGTGGCCCAGAGAACGGGGTGTGGCGAGTGAGTGGGAGGGACAGTGTTCTCAACAGTTGTGGCCACAGAGGACAGGGGTGTGGCAGGTAGTGGGAGGCAGTAATAGTGTCTCTCAACAGTTGTGGCCACAGAGAACAGGGTGTGGCAGGTGGTGGGAGGCAGTAACAGTGTCTCTCAACAGTTGTAGCCTGAAGGGGAGCAGGGTGTGGCAGGTAGTGGGAGGCAGTAATAGTGTTCTCTCAACAGTTGTGGCCACAGAGGGAACGGGTGTGGCAGGTGGTGGTGGGAGGCAGTAACAGTTGTGGCCACAGAGAGCAGGGTGTGGCAGGTAGTGGGAGAGCAGTGGCTGGTTGTGGCCGAGAGCAGGGGTGTGGCAGGTAGTGGGAGGCAATGTGTGTCTCTCAACAGTTGTGGGCTAGAGAACGGGTGGCAGGTGGTGGTAGGCGTGGTGTCTCTCAACAGTTGGCCACAAGAGAGCAGGGTGTGGCGGGTAGTGGAAGTGGGCCACAAAGCAGGGTGTGGCAGGTGAGCGTGGCAGATTTGGCCACAGAGGCAGGGGGTGTGGCAGGTAGTGGGAGGCAGTAACAGTTGTGGCCACAGAGAACGGGGTGTGGCAGGTAGTGGGAGGCAGTAATAGTGTCTCTCAGCAGTTGTGGCCACAGAAAGGGATGTGGCAGGTAGTGGGAGGCAGTAACAGTTGTGGCCACAGAGAACGGGGTGGCAGGTAGTGGAGGCAGTAACAGTTGTGGAAGGGAGCAGGGTGTGGCAGGTAGTGGGAGGCAGTAATAGTGTCTCTCAAGGAGTTGTAGCCAGAGAGAGCAGGTGTGGCAGGTGGTGGGAGGCAGTAACAGTTGTGGCCAGAGAAAGGGGTCACAGGGTAGTGGGAGGCAGTGTGGTGTCTCTCAACAGTTGTGGCCACAGAGGGCAGGGTGTGGCAGGTAGTGGGAGGCAGTAACAGTGTCTCTCAACAGTTGTGCACAGAGAACAGGGTGTGGCAGGTAGTGGGAGGCAGTAATAGTGTTCTCAACAGTTGTGGCCACAGAGAGCAGGGGTGTGGCAGGTAGTGGGGGGCAGTAATAGTGTCTCAACAGTTGTGGCCACAGGAACGAGGGTGTGGCAGGTGGTGGGAGGCAGTAACAGTGTCTCTGTGGTGTACAGAGGCAAGGTGTGGCAGGTAGTGGGAGGCAGTAATAGTGTCTCTCAGCAGTTGTGGCCACAGAGAGCAGGGGTGTGGCAGGTGGTGGGAGGCTGTGCAGTGTCTCTCAGTTGTGGCCACAGAGAACAGGGGTGTGGCAGGTAGTGGGAGGCAGTAACAGTTGTGGCCACAGAGAACGGGGTGTGGCAGGTAGTGGGAGGCAGTGGTTTGGCCACAGGAAAGGGTGTGACAGGTAGTGGGAGGCAGTAACAGTTGTGGCCACAGAGGGCAAGGGTGTGTGGCAGGTAGTGGGGAGGCAGTAACAGTTGTGGCCACAGAGAACGGGGTGTGGCAGGTGGTGGGAGGCAGTAACAGTTGGCTACAGAGGAGCAGGGTGTGGCAGGTAGTGGGAGGCAGTAATGAGTGTCTCCAGCAGTTGTACCACAGGAGCAGGTGTGGCAGGTAGTGGGAGGCAGTAATGAGTGTCTCTCAGCAGTTGTGGCCACAGAGAACGGGGTGTGGCAGGTGGTGGGAGGGTAACAGTGTCTCTCAACAGTTGTGGCCACAGAGAACGGGGTGTGGCAGGTAGTGGGAGGCAGTAACGGTGTCTCTCAGCAGTTGTGGCCACAGAGAGCAGGGTGTGGCAGGTGAGTGGGAGGCAGTAACAGTTGTGGCCACAGAGGAGCAGGGGTGTGGCAGGTAGTGGGAGGCAGTAACAGTTGTGGCCACAGAGAGGCAGGTGTGGCAGGTAGTGGGAGGCAGTAATAGTGTCTCTCAACAGTTGTGGCCACAAGAACAGTGTGGCAGGTAGTGGGAGGCAGTAACAGTTGTGGCCACAGAGGCAGGGGTGTGGCAGGTAGTGGGAGGCAGTAATAGTGTCTCTCAGCAGTTGTGGCCACAGAGAACGGGGTGTGGCAGGTGGTGGGAGGCAGTATGGTGTCTCTCAGCAGTTGTGGCCACAGAAACAGGGAGTGTGGTGGTGGGAGGCAGTAAGTGTCTCTCAGTTGGGCCGAGAGAGCAGGGGGTGTGGCAGGTAGTGGGAGGCAGTAATGTGTCTGCTCAACAGTTGGCCACAGAGAACGGGGTGTATGGGTAGTGGGAGGCAGTAATAGTGTCTCTCAACAGTTGTGCACAGAAGACAGGGTGTGGCAGGTAGTGGGAGGCAGTAGCAGTGTCTCTCAACAGTTGTACAGAGAACGGGGTGTGGCAGGTGGTGGATGGCAGTGCAGGTTCTCAACAGTTGTGGCCACAGAGGGAGCAGGGTGTGTGGCAGGTGGTGGGGCAGTGACAGTTGTGGCCACAGAAGGCAGGGTGTGGCAGGTAGTGGGAGGCAGTAACAGTGTCTCTCAACAGTTGTGGCCACAGAGAACGGGGTGTGGCAGGTAGTGGGAGGCAGTAACAGTTGGCCACAGAGAGCAGGGTGTGGCAGGTAGTGGGAGGCAGTGACATTTGTGGCCACAGAGGCAGGGTGTGGCAGGTAGTGGGAGGCAATGTAGTGTCCTCAGCAGTTGTGGCCCCAGAAGAACGGGGTGTGGCAGGTAGTGGGAGGGTAACAGTGTCTCTCAGCAGTTGTGGCCACAGAGGGCAGGTGTGGCAGGTAGTGGGAGGCAGTAATAGTGTCTCTCAACAGTTGTGGCCCAGAGAACGGGGTGTGGCAGGTAGTGGGAGGCAGTAACAGTGTCTCTCAGTTGTGGCCACAGAGAGCAGGGGTGTGGCGGTAGGTAGGGGAGGCAGTAACAGTTGTGGCCACAGAGGGCAGGGGTGTGGCAGGTAGTGGGAGGCAGTAACAGTTGTGGCCACAGAGACCGGGGTGTGGCAGGTAGTGGGAGGCAGTAACAGTTGTGGCCACAGAGAACGGGGTGTGGCAGGTAGTGGGCAGTAATAGTGTCTCTCAACGGTTGTGGCCACAGAACGGGGTGTGGGTAGTGGGAGGCAGTAACAGTGTCTCTCAACAGTTGTGGCCACAGAGAGCAGAGGTGTGGCAGGTAGTGGGAGGCAGTAACAGTTGTGGCCACAGAAAGCAGGGTGTGGCAGGTGAGTGGGAGCAGTAACAGTTGGGCTACAGAGAACGGGGTGTGGCAGGTAGTGGGAGGCAGTAACAGTTGTGGCCACAGAGGAGCAGGGTGTGGCAGGTAGTGGGAGGCAGTAATAGTGTCTCAACAGTTGGCACAGAGAAATGGATGTGGCAGGTATGGTGGGAGGCAACAGTTGTGCACAGAGAACAGGGTGTGGCAGGTAGTGGGAGGCAGTAACAGTTGTGGCCACAGAGAACGGGGTGTGGCAGGTAGTGGGTGGGAGTAACAGTTGTGGCCACAGGGACAGGGGTGTGTGGCAGGTGAGTGGGAGGCAGTAATAGTGTGTCTCTCAAAGTTGTGGCCACAGAGAGCAGGGGTGTGGCAGGTAGTGGGAGGCAGTAACAGTTGTGGCCACAGAGGGGTGTGGCAGGTGGTGGGAGGCAGTAATAGGCTCTCAGCAGTTGGCCACAGAGAGCAGGGTGTGGCAGGTAGTGGGAGGCAGTAACAGTGTCTCTCAACAGTTGTGGCCACAGAGAACGGGGTGTGGCAGGTGGTGGGAGGCAGTAATAGTGTCTCTCAGGTTGTGGCCACAGAGGAGCGAGGTGTGTGGGTAGTGGGGGAGACGTGGTGTCTCTTAACAGTTGTGGCCACAGAGAACGGGAGTGGCAGGTAGTGGGAGGCAGTAAATGTCTCTCAGCAGTTGTGGCCACAGAGAGCAGGGGTGTGGCAGGTAGTGGGAGGCAGTAATAGTGTCTCTCAGCAGTTGTCGCCACAGAGGAGCAGGGTGTGGCAGGTAGTGGGAGAGGCGTGACAGTGTCTCTCAGCGTTGTAGCCACAGAGGAGCAGGGGTGTGGCAGGTAGTGGGAGGCAGGTGGCAAGTTGGCCACAGAGAACGGGGTGTGGCAGGTGAGTGGGGAGGCAGTAACAGTTGGGCCACAGAGAACGGGTGTGGCGGGTAGTGGGAGGCAGTAACAGTGTAGTGGCCACAGGGAGCAGGGGTGTGGCAGGTAGTGGGAGGCAGTATCAGTTGTTGCCACACAGAGAACAGGGGTGTGGCAGGTAGTGGGAGAGGCAGTAACAGTTGTGGCCACAGAGAGCAGAAGGGTGTGGCAGGTAGTGGGAGGCAGTAACAGGTGGCTACAGAGGAGCAGGGGTGTGGCAGGTGAGTGGGAGGCAGTAATAGTGTCTCTCTCAGCTTGTGGCCACAAGAGAACAGGGTGTGGCAGGTAGTGGGAGGCAGTAATAGTGTCTCAGCAGTTGTGGCCACAGAGGAACGGGGTGTGGCAGGTAGTGGGAGGCAGTAACAGTGTCTCTCAGCAGTTGTGGCCACAGAGAACGGGGTGTGGCAGGTAGTGGGAGGCAGTAACGGTGTCTCAACAGTTGTGGCCACAGGCAGGGTGTGTCAGGTAGTGGGAGGCAGTAACAGTTGTGGCCACAGAGAGCAGGGGTGTGGCAGGTAGTGGGAGGCAGTAACAGTTGTGGCCACAGGAGAGCGGGGTGTGGCAGGTAGTGGGAGGCTGTAAGGTCTCTCAGCAGTTGGCCACAAGAACAGGGTGTGGCAGGTAGTGAGGCAGTAACATTTGAGGCCACAGAGAACAGGGGTGTGGCAGGTAGTGGGAGGCAATGTGGTCTACAGTTGTGGCCCACAGAGGAGCAGGGGTGTGGCAGGTAGTGGAGGCAGTTGCAGTGTCTCTCAACAGTTGTGGCCACAGAGGAGCAGAGATGTGGCAGGTGAGTGGGAGGCAGTAACAGTTTGGCGGCCTGGAGAGCAGGGGTGTGTGGCAGGTAGTGGGAGGCAGTAACAGTTGTGGCCACAGAGGAACGGGGTGTGGCAGGTGGTGGGAGGCAGTAACAGTTGGCCACAGAGAACGGGGTGTGGCAGGTGGTGGGAGGCAGAGCAGTGTCTCTCAACAGTTGTGGCCACAGGAACGGGGTGTGGCAGGTAGTGGGAGGCAGTAACAGTTGTGGCCACAGGAACGGGGTGTGGCAGGTAGTGGGAGACAGTAATGGTGTCTCAGCAGTTGTGGCCACAGAGGAACGGGGTGTGGCAGGTAGTGGGAGGCAGTAACAGTGTCTCTCAGCAGTTGTGGCCACAGAGAGCGGGGTGTGGCAGGTAGTGGGAGGCTGCAAAGTGTCTCTCAACAGTTGTGGCCACAGAGGCAGGGGTGTGGTAGGTAGTGGGAGGCAGTAACAGTTGTGTACAGAGCAGGGTGTGGCAGGTAGTGGGGGCAGTAGAGTGTCTCTCAGCAGTTGTGGCCCACAGAGAACAGGGTGTGTGGCAGGTAGTGGGAGGAGGCAGTGGCAGTGTCTCTCAACGGTTGTGGCCACAGAGAACAGGGGTGTGGCAGGTGGTGGGAGAGCAGTAACAGTGTCTCTCTCAGCAGTTGTGGCCTGAGAATTGGGGTGTGGCAGGTAGTGGGAGGCAGTAATAGTGTCTCTCAACAGTTGTGGCCACAGAGAACGGGGTGTGGCAGGTAGTGGGAGGCAGTAACAGTGTCTCTCAACAGTTGTGGCCACAGAGAACGGGGTGGCGTACGGCAACAACACACTTATCTACAAGGATAAGTTCAACTCCGCGGTAGACCTCACCTACACTGTGTTGAGAATGAATGATGACATCTGCCAGTACAGGTACAGTATACAGTAGGATCTGTCTCATTTTACCACACGCCCGCACACACACACACACACACACACACACACACACACACACACACACACACACACACACACACACACACACACACACACTTTCTGGGTTTTTTGGTTTTTTTACATGAGAAGATCCTCGGCTATGGGTGCTGACTTCTGAGATGGACTCCTTTAAGCTATACACCGAGACTCTGATGCTCTACAGTAGCTGTTTCTTTTTTAATTCTTCTGTGTTCTTCTGTTTCTCCTTCCTTTTATTATCTCATTATTTCCTCTGCGTCATCCCCCACACCTTCCTGGTGATCACTCGTTCGCTGTGACTCTCTTCCTTCACCTCTTCCCTGATCTCTGTGAGCTGGGGAAAGATTGATGTTGACCAGAACCACTCATTTTATTATACGCCAGTGTGTCCAGTGATCTCATAAACTGTCCAATTTGAGCACAATTGTTCTCTTTTCACTCAAGTATGAGGACAGTTGTGGCCAGAGACTAGCCATGTTAGGCCACACTTCTCAACAGGTCAGGGGCTCGCAGATGTGATAGAGGTCAAGGATATCCCCTTAATCCAAATATATATGACCTGTGAGGTTGTTGCCATCACTTTAGACTCCGTCAGTTGTCATGTATCATGTTGTGCGTTTTTTAAAAAGAAAACTCACTATGGCAACAGAAAGTAACAGTAATCCTAGACTTGTTAAATGTTTGTTGCCAGGTCGCAGGGGTAAGGCGGCCGAGTGTATACAACACTATTACTGTCATAGGTCGTTGGCTTATGCCCAGGGCAGAGTTTAACCATCTATACAACACTATTACTGTCATAAGGTCGTTAGCTTATGCCCAGGGCAGAGTTTAACCATCTACTGTCATAGGTCGTTAGCTTATGCCCAGGGCAGAGTTTAACCATCTACTGTCATAGGTCGTTAGCTTATGCCCAGGGCAGAGTTTAACCATCTATACAACACTATTACTGTCATAGGTCGTTGGCTTATGCCCAGGGCAGAGTTTTACCATCTATACAACACTATTACTGCCATAGGTCGTTAGCTTATGCCCAGGGCAGAGTTTAACCATCTATACAACACTATTACCGTCATAGGTCGTTGGCTTATGCCCAGGGCAGAGTTTTACCATCTATATAACACTATTACTGTCATAGGTCGTTAGCTTATGCCCAGGGCAGAGTTGAACCATCTATACAACACTATTACCGTCATAGGTCGTTGGCTTATGCCCAGGGCAGAGTTTAACCATCTATACAACACTATTACTGTCATAGGTCGTTAGCTTATGCCCAGGGCAGAGTTTAACCATCTACACAACACTATTG
>NW_024730843.1:0-12503 GCF_018991925.1 Homarus americanus
TCATGGTCGTGGGTTTTATAATCATAGTCGTGGTTGTTATAATCATGGTCGTGGTTGTTATAATCATGGTTGAGGTTGTTTTAATCATGGTCGTGGTTGTTGTAACTATGGTCGGTTACCGCGGTCGGGTTGTTATAACTGGCGGTCGCGGGTTTTATAATCGAGTCGCGTGGTTGTTATAATCATAGTAGTGGCGTTATATTCATAGTCGCGGCGGTTATAATCATACGGTCGTGGTTATGACTGTAGCCGTGGTTGTTGGTAATCATGGTCGTTGTTATATAATCATATCGTGGTTGTAATGACATAGTCGTAGGTGCTAACTCGCGGTCGCGGGGTTGCTTGGTAATCATGGTCGTGGGTGTTATAACCATTGTCGTGGTTGTTATAATCATGGTCGTGGTTGTCATAATCATGGTCATTAGGTGTTATAACCATTGTCGTGGTTGTTATAATCATGGTCGTGGTTGTCACCAATCATGGTCGTGATTTGTTATAATCATGGTCATGGGTGTTATAATCATTGTCGTGGTTGTTATAATCATGAATTAAATTGGTTGTTATAATAATCATGGTCGGTTGTTATAATCATGGTCGTGGTTGTTATAATCATGGTCGTGGTTGTCATAATCATGGTCGTGGTTGTTATAATCATAGTCGTGGTTGTTATAATCATGGTCGTGGTTGTTATAATCATGGTCGTGGTTGTTATAATCATGGTCTTGGTGGTTATAATCATGATTGTGGATGTTATAATTATGATTGTGGTTGGAAATCATAGTCGTGGTTGTTATAATCATGGTTATGGTTGATATAATCACAGTCAAGGTTGTTATAATCATGGTCGTATGTGTTATAATCATAGTCGTGTTTGTTATAATCATGGTCGTGGTTGTTATAATCATGGTCGTGGTTGTTATAAGCTTAGTCATGGTTGTTATAATCATGGTCGTGGGTTTTATAATCATAGTTGTGGTTGTTATAATCATAGTCGTGGTTGTTATAATCATGGTCGTGGTTGTTATAATCATGGTCGTGGTTGTTACAATAATTGTCGTGGTTATGATCATAATCGTGGTTGTTATAATCATGGTCGTGGTTGTTATAATCATGATCGTGGTTGTTATAATCATATTCGTGGTTGTTATAATCATAGTCGTGGTTGTTATAATCATGTTCGTGGTTGTTATAATCATGGTCGTGGTTGTTGTATTCATGGTCGCGGTTAAGATCATGGTCGTTGTCGTTATAATCAAGGTCGTGGGTGTTGTAATCATAGTCGTGGTTGTTATAATCATAGTCGTGGTTGTTATATTCATAGTCCTGGTTGTTATAATCATGGTCGTGGTTGTTATAATTATGGTCGTGGTTATGATCATGGTCGTAGTTGTTATAATCATGGTAGAGGGTGTTATAATCATAGTCGTGGTTGTTATAATCATAGTCGTGGTTGTTATAATCTTAGTCGTGGTTGTTATAATCATGGTCGTGGTTATGACCATGGTCGTAGTTGTTATAATGATGGTCGTGGGTGTTATAATCATAGTCGAGGTTATTACTATTATAGTCGTGGATTTTATAATCATGGTCGCGATTTTTATAATCATCGTCGTGGTTGTTATAATCATGGTCGTGGATGTTATAATCATGGTCGTAGTTGTTATAATCATAGTCGGTTGTTATAATCATAGTCGTGGTTGTAATGATCATAGTCATAGGTGTTATAATCATGGTCGTGGTTGTTATAATCATGGTTGTGGTTGTTATAATCATGGTCGTGGTTGTTATAATGATAGTCGTGGTTGTTATAATCATGGTCGTGGGTGTTATAATCATGGTCGTGGTTGTTATAATCCTGGTCGTCGTTGTTATAATCATAGTCGTGGTTGTTATAATCATGGTCATTTTTGTTATATTCATGGTGGTGCTTGTTATAAAAATAGTCGTGGTTGTTATAATCATGGTCGTGGTTGTCATAATCATGCTCGTGGTTGTTGTAATCATTGTCGTGGTTGCTATAATGTTCATCGTGATTGTTATAATCATAGTCGTGGTTGTTGTAATCATGGTCGTGGTTGTTATGTAATCCTTCACATCGTGGTTATTTGGCAACATGATCGTGTTGTTATAACTGGCGGTTGCGGTTGTTAATCATAGTCTTGCTGTTATAAATCATAGTCGCGGTTGTTATAATCATGGTCGGGTTGTTATAATCAAGGTCGTGGTTGTTATAACTGGCGGTCGGTTGTTATAATCATGTCGTGGTTGTTATAACTGGCGGTCGGTGGTTATAATCATGGTTGTGGTTGTTATAATCATGATTGTGGTTGGTAATCGCGGGTCGTGGTTGTTATAATCGGCGGTTATGGTTGTTATAATCATAGTCAAGGTTGCTATAATCATGGTCGTGCTTTAAGGTAATCATAATCGTGTTGCGTTATAATCATGGTCGTGGTGTTAAGTAATGATGGTCGGGTTGTTACAATCATTGTCGTGGTTAAGATCATGGTCGTAGTCGTTATAATCATGGTCGTGGGTGTTGTAACTACAGTCGTATACAATCATAGGCGTGGTTGTTATAATCATGGTCGTGGTTGTTATAATCATATTCGTGGTTGTTATATTCATAGTCCTGGGTTGTTTTAATCATGGTTGTGGTTGTTATGCACCCGCGATTGTGCTGGTAATCATAGTCGCTGTTATAATCATGGTTATGGTTGTTACAATCATAGCCGGGCGTTTGTTATAATCATGGTCGGGTTATAACGGCGGTCGGTTGTTACAATCATTGTCGTGGGTTAAGACTGGCGGTCAGCCGTTATAACTTTGTGGTCGGGTGCTGTAATCATAGTTGTGGTTGTTGGTAATCATATTCCGTGGTTGTTATATTCATAGTCCGGTTGTTTTAATCGCGGTCGTGGTTGGCAATCATGGTCGTGGTTATGACTGCGGTCGAAGGTTATAACGCGGTCATAAAAGGTAATCATAGTCGTGGTTGTTATAATCATTCGTGGTTGTTAAGTAACCGCGGTCGTGCTGTTACACCATGGTCGTGGTTATGGCAATCATGGTCGTGAGTTTGTTATGTAACCGCGATCGTGGTTGTTATAATCATAGTCGTGGTTGTTATAACTGCGTCGTGGTTGTTATAACCATGTTCGTGGTTGTTATAATTAGTATCGTGGTTGGCGATCATGGTCGTAGTTGTTATAATCATGGTCGGGTGTTATAATCATAGTCGTGGTTGTTATGGGTGTTGCAAAATCACAGGTTGTTTTGATCATGGTCATGGTTGTTGTAATCATGGTCGTGGTTATGACCGCGGTCGTAGTTATAACCACGGGTGTTACAACGTTGTCGTGGTTGTTATAATCATAGTCGTGTTGCTGTTATATTCAGTCGTGGTTGTTTTAATCATGTGGTCGCGGGTTATGATCATAGTCCTGGTTATTATAATCATGTCGGTTGTTATAATCATAGAACGTTGTTATAATCATATAGTAGTGGTTGTTTTGATCATAGTCGTGGTTGTTATTATCGCGGTCGTGGTTGTTATAATCATGGTCGAGTTGTTTTAATCATAGTCGTTGTTATAATCGTGGTCGGGTGTTATAACCTATAGTCGTGGTTGTTATACTATGGTCGTGGTTGTTATAATCATGGTCGGAGGTTGTTTTAATATGGTCGTGGTTGTTGTAATCATGGTCGTTGTCAAGACTCGCGTCGTAGTTGTTATACCCGCCATTCAAAAGTTAACCGTAGTCGTGGTTGTTATAATCATGGTCGGTTATGATCATGGTCGCTGTTTTAACTGGCGTACGGGTTGTTATAACTGCGATCGCCGTTGTTATAATCAACTTCATAGTCACGGTAGCTGCTAATCACAATGGTTGTTATAATCAACCGCGCAGTCGTGGTTGTTGTAATAATGGTCGTGGGTTGTTATATTCATGGTCGTGGGTGCGAGGTAACCATAGTCGGTTGTTATAATCATGGTCGTGGTTGTTTTAACCGCGGTCGTGGTTATGATCATGGTCGAATTGGCTGGCACTGGGCGGTCGTGGGTGTTATATCATAGTCGCGGGTTGTCATAATCATAGTCGTGGTTGTTATAACTGGCGTAGTCGTGGTTGTTATAATCATGGTCGTGGTTGTTCTAAATCGCGGTCGGTTGTTATACCATGGTCGAGATTGTTATAACCGGCGATCGTGGTTGATATAATCTGGAAGTCTTGGTTTTTATAATCATGGTCGTGGTTTTTAGCAATTTTTGGTCGGGTTATGGCAACCATGGTCGTGGTTGTTATAATCATGGTCGAGGTCGTTATAATCGCTATCGCGGCGCGTAATCATGGTCGCGATCATAGTCGCGGGTTGTTTATAATCATGGTTTTGGGTTGTTATAATCATGGTCGTGGTGTTTATAACCGCGGTTGTGGTTGTTATAACTGGCGGTTGTGGTTGCTGGTAATCGCTAGTCGTGGCTGTTATAATCAAGGCTCGTGGTTATGATCGTGGTCGTATTTCTGTTATGTAATCATGGTCTTGCGTGCTATAACTCATAGTCGAGGTTGTTATAATCATAGTCGTGGTTTTTGTAATCATGGTCGTGGTTTTTATAACTATTGTCGGGTTTTTATAATCATGGTCGTGGTTGTTATAACCGGCGGTCGAGGTTGTTATAATCATGGTCGTGGTTGTTATAATCATGGTTATGGTTATGATCATAGTCGGGTTGTTATAACTATGATCGTATGTTATAATCATGGTCGTGGTGGTTATAAATCATGGTTGTGGTTGTTATAATCATGGTTGTGGTTGGTAATCATAATATTGTTATAATCATAGTCGAGGTTGCTATAATCATGGTCGTGGGTGTTATAATCACGCTATTGCTATAATCGCGGTCGGGCGATATAATCATGGTCGTGGTTGTTATAATCATATCGGTGGTTATACTCATGGTTGTGGTTGTTATAATCATGATTGTGGTTGGTAATCATAGTCGTGGTTGTTATAACTTGGCGGTTATGGTTGTTATAATCATAGTCAAGGTTGCTATAATCATGGTCGTGCTTGTTATAATCATAACGTGGTTGTTATAATCATGGTCGGTGTCAGTAATGAGGTCGGGTTGTTACAATCATTGTCGTGGTTAAGATCATGGTCGTAGTCGTTATAATCACGGGTCGTGGGTGTTGTAATCATAGTCGTGGTTGTTACAATCATAGGCGTGGTTGTTATAATCATGGTCGTGGTTGTTATAATCATATTCGTGGCTGTTATATTCATAGTCCTGGTTGTTTTAACTATGGTTGTGGTTGTTATAATCATGATTGTGCTGGTAATCATAGTCGTGGTTGTTATAATCATGGTTATGGTTGTTATAATCATAGTCAAGGTTGTTGGCAATATGGTCGCCGCGCACCATGGTCGCGGGTTGTTGCCAATCATTGTCGGTTAAGACCATGGTCGTAGTCGTTATAATCATGGTCGTGGGTGTTGTAATCATAGTTGTGGTTGTTATAATCATATTCGTGGTTGTTATATTCATAGTCCTGGTTGTTTTAATCATGGTCGTGGTTGTTATAATCATGGTCGTGGTTGGCGATCATGGTCGAAGTTGTTATAATCATGGTCGAGGGTGTTATAATCATAGTCGTGGTTGTTATAACTGTTATTCGTGGTTGTTATAATCATGGTCGTGGTTGTTATAATTATGGTCGTGGTTGCTATAATCATGGTCGAGTTTGTTATAACCGCGATCGTGGCTGTTATAATCATAGTCGCGGGTTGTTATAATCATAGTCGTGGTTGTTATAATCATGTTCGTGGTTGTTATATTATGGTCGTGGTTATGATCATGGTCGAAGTTGTTATAATCATGGTCGTGTGGGTGTTATAATCATAGTCGGTTGTTATAACGCGTCGTTTGTTGTTATAACTGTCGGTTGTTATAACTCATGGTCGGCTTTTATAATCATGGTCGAGGTTGTTAAGAACGCGGTCGTGGTTGTTATAGTAATCATGGTCGAGGTTGTTTTAATCATGGTCATGGCTGTTGTAATCATGGTCGTGGTTAGACTGGGCGGTCGTGGTTGTTGGTAACTGGCGTATCGCGGGTGTTATAATCGCTGTCGTGGTTGTTATAATCATAGTCGTGGTTGTTATATTCATACGTGGGCGTTTTTAACTGGCGTGGTCGTGGTTATGATCATAGTCCGGTTGTTATAATCATGGTCGTGGTTGTTATAACTGGCGATCGTGGTTGTTATAATCATAGTAGTGGCTGTTTTGACTATAGTCGTGGTTGTTATTATCATGGTCGTGGTTGTTATAATCATGGTCGAGGTTGCTTTTAATCAGTCGTGGCTGTTATAACTGTGGTCGTGGGTGTTATAATCATAGTCGTGGTTGTTATAATCATGGTCGTGGTTGTTATAATCATGGTCGGAGGTTGTTTTAACTGGCGGTCGTGGTTGTTGTAATCATGGTCGTTGTCATGATCATGGTCGTGAAGTTGTTATAATCATGGTTCGGCAAGTTATAATCGTAAGTCGTGGGTTGTTATAACTGGCGGTCGTGGTTATGACTGCAGTCGTGGTTGTTTCAACGCGGTCGTGGTTGTTATAATCATGATCGCTGCTGTTATAATCAATCATAGCCGCGGCTGTTATAACTGGATCATAGTCGTGGTTGTTACAATCAATCATAGTCGTGGTTGTTATAATAATGGTCGTGGTTGTTATATTTGGCGGTCGTGGGTGTTATAATCATAGTCGGGTTGTTATAATCATGGTCGTGGTTGTTTTAACGCGGTCGTGGGTTATTATGACTGGGCGTCGTGAATTGTTATAATCATGGTCGTGGGTGTTATAATCATAGTCGTGGTTGTCAAGTAATCATAGTCGCGGGTTGTTATAATCATGGTCGGGTTGTTATAATCATGGTCGTGGGTTGTTCTAACTGGCGGTCGTGGTTGTTGCGGTAACTGGCGGTCAGAGATTGTTATAACTG
This sequence comes from Homarus americanus, assembly GCF_018991925.1. NCBI lineage: Eukaryota > Metazoa > Arthropoda > Malacostraca > Decapoda > Nephropidae > Homarus > Homarus americanus. The sequence goes on from NW_024730843.1 coordinate 7,018, forward strand.
GCGATCGTGGTTGATATAATCATAGTCTTGGTTTTATAATCAGCGCACGTGGTTTTTATACCGCGGTCGTGGTTGTTATAATCATGGTCGGCTGTTATAATCATGGTCGGCGTCGTTAAGTAACTGCTACCGCGGCGTTGTTATAATCGATGGTCGTGGTTATGATCATAGTCGTGGTTGTTATAATCATGGTTTGGTTGTTATAATCGCGGTCGTGGTGCTTATAATCATGGTTGTGGTTGTTATAACTGGCGGTTGTGGTTGGTAATCACAGTCGTGGTTGTTATAATCATACTCGTGGGTTATGATCGTGGGTCGCATTTGTTATAATCATGGTCTTGCGTGTTATAATCATAGTCGTGGTTTTTATAATCATTGTCGGTTTTATAATCACGGTCGTGGTTGTTAGCAATCATGGTCGAGGGTTATAATCATGGTCGTGGTTGTTATAATCATGGTTGGTAATGATCATAGTCGGTTGCATTATAACTGCGATCGTGGTTGTTATAACTGGTGGTCGGTGGTTATAACATGGTTGTGGTTGTTATAACCACGGTTGTGGCTTGGTAATCAGTCGTGGTTGTTATAATCATAGTCGAGGTTGTTATAACTATCGTGGGTGTTATAATCACTGTCGCGGTTGCTATAATCATGGTCGGTTGATATAACCATGGTCGTGGTTGTTATAACCACGGTCGCATTATAGTAGTCATGGTTGTGGTTGTTAATCACAGTCGTGGTTGTTATAACCGCGGTCGTGGTTAATTATAATCACGATTGTGGTTGTTATAATCATGGTCGTGGTTGATATAATCATGGTCGTGGTTGTTACAGTCATGGTTGTGGTGAATATAATCATGGTTGTGGTTGTTATAACTGCGGCTGGTTGTTATAATCATGGTCGTGATTACATCTCGGTTGTGGTTATAATCATAGTCCGGGTTGTTATAACCGCGGTCGTGTTTATTATAATCACGGTTGTGGTTGTTATAATCGCGGTCGGTTGTTATAATCGTGGTCGTGTTGTGCAACCACGGTCGTGTTAATATAATCGCGGTTGTGGTTATAACCATCGTCTGGTTGTTATAATCATGGTCGTGATTGTTATAGCCGCGGTTGTGGTTGTATAATCATAGTCGTGGTTGTTATAACTCGCGGTCGTGGTTAATATAACCGCGCTGTGGTTATAACATGGCGGCTTGCCGATAACGGCTCGTTGTTGTTAAACCGGTCGTGATTACAGTAGTCATGGTTGTGGTTGTTAATCATAGTGGTTGTTATAACTGGCGGTCGCCACAATATAACCGCGGTTGTGGTTGTTATAACCACGGTCGTGGTTGTTGTAACCGCGGTCGTGGGTGGTGGTAACAGCAGTTGTGGTTGTTATAACCGCGGTTGTGCTTAGTAATCAGCAGTCGTGGTTGTTATAACCGCGGTCGGGGTTGTTATAATCACAGGAGGTTGTTATACCCAGCGGTCGTGGTGTGTTATAATCATAGTCGGGGTTGTTATAGCATACGATCGTGGTTGTTATAATCATAGTCGTGATTGTTTTGACTATAGTCGGGTGTTATAATTATTGTCATGGTTGTTATTATAACTGCGTCGAGGTTTATATAACGCGTGGCCTATAATCGCGGTCGTGTTGGTATAGCCGCGGTTGTGGTTGTTAACCATAGTTGTGGCTGTTATAATCGCGGTCGTGGTTATAATCGCGGTTGTTATAACCACGGTCGTGGCGTTAACTGCGGTCGTGGTGGTTATAACCGCGGTTGTGGTTGTTATAATCATGGTTGTGTTTAGTAATCATAGTCGTGGTTCTTATAATCATGGTCGGGTGTTATAGTCATAGGGAGGTTGTTATACCCATGGTCGGTGTGTTATAATCATAGTCGTGGTTGTTATAATCATGATCGTGGTTGTTATAATCATAACGTGATTGTTTTGGTCTGGGTGCAGCAAAACTATTGCCGCTGTTATAATCACGGTCGAGGTTTATATAACCACGGTCGGTTGTTATAACCATGGTCGGGTTGTTATAACCGCGTTGTGGTTATAATCATAGTCGTGGTTGTTTTAAACTCATGGTCGTGGTAGTTATAATCATGGTTGTGTTGTTATAATCATAGCGTGCTGTTATAACTCATGGTTGTGTTTAAAATTCAAGTGGGTTATAATCATGGTCGGGTTGTTATAACCATAGTGGAGGTTGTTATACTCGGTTGTGTGTGTTATAATCATAGTCGTGGTTGTTATAATTCGATCGTCATATAACAGTAGTCGGTTGTTAAGGATCATAGTCGTGGTTGTTATAATCAGGTCGTGGTTATATTCATGATCATGGTTGTTATAATCATAGTCGTGGGTGATATAATCATAGTTGTGGTTGTTATAACCATAGTCGGTTGTTATAATACGTTCGTGGTTGTAATAATCATGGTCGTTATTATAATCATGGTCGTGGTTGTTACAATCATTGTCGTGGTTATGATCATAGTCGTGGTTGTTATAATCATGGTCGTTGTTTATAATCACATCGTTATAATCATAGTCGTGGTTGTTATAATCATAATGTCGTTGTAATAATCATAGTCGTGGTAGTTATAATCATGTTTGTGGTTGTTATAATCATGGTCGTAAGGTGACTGGCGTAGTTGTTATAATGATGCATGTGGGTGTTATAATCATATCGAGGTTGTTATAATCGTCGTGGTTGTTATAACCACAATCATTCTTGTTATAAATCATGGTCGTGGTTGTTACAAAACATGAAGTGGTTATAATCATGGTCGTGTGGTTGTCATAAAACATGATCGTGGTTGTTATAATCATGGTTGCGGTTAATCATAGTCTTGGTTGTTATAATCATAGTCGTGGTTGTTATAACTGGGCGGTTGTATACAACTGACGGTCGGCTGTTATAATCGCGCGGTTGTATACAATCATATTGCTGTTATAATCATGGTCGGTTATAATCATGGTCGTGGTTATGACTCATGGTCAAGGTTATAACTGATGGTTGTGGTTGTTATAATCACGATTGTGGTTGGTAATCATAGCTCGGTTGTAATAACTGCGGTTATGGTTGTTATAATCATAGTCAAGGTTGTTATAATCGTGGTCGTGGTTGTTATAACCATAGTCGTGGTTGTTATAACCGGCGTCGTGGTTGTTATAATCATGGTTGTGGTTGTTATAATCAACGTCGGGTTGTTATAACCAATGTCGTGGTTGATATAATCATGGTCGGTTGTTATAACCGCGGTCGTGGTTGTTATAATCATGTTCGTTGTTGTTATAATGTCATGACCGTGGTGTTTTAATAATAGTCGTGTTTTGTTATTATGATACTTTCCGTGGTTGTTATAATCGCCAATTAAGTGATTGTTATAATCATGACCGTTGTTGTTATAATCATGGTGCATTGGTTGTTGTTGTAATCATGGTCTTGGTTAGATCATAATTAAGTAGTCGTTAACTATGGTCGTGGGTGTTGTAATCATAATGTGATTGTTATAATCATAGTCGTGTAATTTGTTATATTCATAGTCTGGTTGTTATAATCATGGTCGAGTTTGTTATAATCATAATGTTAGTTTGTTATAATCATTGTCGTGGTTGTTACTAATCATAGTTGGTTGTTATAATCATGTTGTTCGTGGTTGTTATAATTATGATTAAGTGGTTATGATCATGGTGCGTGGTTGTTATAATCAATGTCGTGGTTGTTATAATCATTGTCGTGGTTGTTATAATCATGGTCGTGGTTATTCTCATCATGAATAAAGAGATTGTTATAATCACTTGATCGTAGTTATTGCTGTCATAGTGTAGTTAATCTAATCATGATTAGTAGGTGTTATAATCATAGTCGAGGTTATCATAATCATAGTCATGGTTTTATAATCATGGTCGTGGTTTTTAATAATCATCGTCGTGGTTTATTTATCATCATGGTCGTCGTTGTTATAATCATGGTCGAGGTTGTTATAATCACCGGTCGTGATTTGATATAATCATAGTGCCGTGGTTATGATCTTAGTCGTTGTTGTTATAATCATAGTCGTGGTTGTAATGATCATAGTGGTAGGTATTATAATCATAATTAAGTGGTTGTTTTAATCATAATTAGAGTTATTGTTATAATCATGGTCGTGGGTCATTATAACCATTGTCTTGGTTGTTATAATCATGGTCGTCGTTGTCTCAGTAATCATGGTCGTGGTTGTTATAATCATGGTCGTGGTTGTCACAATCATAGTCGTGATTGTTATAATCGCCGATTCGCGGTTGTTATCATAGTCTTGGTTGTTATAATCATAGTCGTGGTTGCTATAATCATGGTCGTGGTTGTTCATAATGATGGTCGTGGTTGTTATAATCATGGTGCGTGGATGTTATAATCATGAATCGTGCTGGTTATAATCATGGTTGTGGTTGTTATGAAATTATGATCGTGGTTGTTATAATCATAGTCGTGGTTTGTTATAATCATAGTCGTGATTGGTATAATCATGATGCATTAGTAGTTATAATAATCATGGTCGTGGTTATGATCATGAATTAAGTAGTTGCTATATTCATGGTCATGGGTGTTATAATAATGATAAGTGGTTGTTATAATGATAGTCGTGGTTATTTATAATCATAGTCGTGGTTGTTATAATCATGTTCGTTGTTGTTATAATCATGGTGGGTGGTTATTGTGTCATAGTAGTGGTTAGATCATAGTGGTAGTCGTTATAACTATGGTCGTGGGTGTTGTGTCATAGTCGTGATTGTTATAATCATAGTCGTGGTTGTTATAATCATAGTTGTGGTTGTTATAATCATGTTCGTGGTTGTTATAATTATGGTCGTGGTTATGATCATGGTCGTAGTTCAATTATAATCATGGTCATTAGGTGTTATAATCATAGTCGTGGATTTGTTATAATCTTAGTCGATTTATTTAATTTATAATCTGTAATTAAGTAGTTGTTATAATCATGGATGTGCCTTCTATAATCATGGTCGAGGTTGTTATAATCATGGTGGTGGTTGTTATAATCATGGTCGTGGTTATGATCGCCAATGCGTTGTTGTTATAATCATGATTAGTAGTTTATTTATAATCCTTGATCGTGGTTGTTATAATCATAGTAGTGGTTGTTTGATCATGGTCGTTGTTGTTTATAATCATGGTCCGTGGATTTGTTATATTCACTGATCTGGTTATAATCATAAGTGGGTGTTAGAATCGCCAGTAAGTAGTTGTTATAATCATGATTAAAATTGGTTGTTATAATCATGGTCAGAGATTGCTTATAATCATGGTCGTGGTTGTTATGATCATGGTCGTCATTATTATATTCATAGTGGTAGATTATTGCAAAATCATGTCGTGGTTCTTTATAATCTCATGGTCGTGGTGTTATAATCATAGTCGTGGTTATTTATAATCATGGTCGTGGTTGTTATAATCATGGTTGAGGTTGTTTTAATCA
>NW_024730844.1:0-14245 GCF_018991925.1 Homarus americanus
TACATATTACATCATCCATCACTACATATAACTCTATCCATCATCACTACATATAACACCATCCAGCATCACTACATATAAGACCAACCATCATCACTACATATAACATCAAGCATCATCACTACATATAACACCATCCATCATCACTACATATAAAACCATCCTATCATCACTACATATAACATCATGCATCATCACTACATATAACACCATCCATCACTACATATACAACCTCCTATCATCACTACATATAATATCATCCATCATCACTACATATAACACCATCCAACATCACTACATATAACACCACCCATCATCACTACATATAACATCATCCATCATCACTACATATAACTCTATCCATCATCACTACATATAACACCATCCAGCATCACTACATATAACACCAACCATCATCACTACATATATCATCATGCATCATCACTATATATAACACCATCCATCATCACTACATATATTACCCTCCTATCATCACTACGTATAACACCATCCATCATTACTACATATAACGCCATCCTTCAACACTACATATAACACCATCCATCATCACTACATATTATAACACCATCCATCATCTCTACAAACACCAGTCCTCAATACTATAGTGATAAACAGAGCTTCATTTTGTTGTCAATTTCTTTAAATTCCAACCTTATTAAACCGTAATTCTTTCTGTATGGTCAAATTTTGATTTGACCTCAGTGAGAGAGCTGTTAGTGTCAGTACATCACAATGGTGTTCCGACTCACTGTATCGAAGGTATCTGAGGTGGAGGTGAAGGCTTGCAAGGATTTCGTTGTAGACTTCGACACCAGCTTTGTGGTGGTTGCAACAAACATCTACCCTGGTGTGGCCCCTAAGCAGATTCGACCATTGTTTGAGGAATGTGGACAGATCGACCTATTTGTGATGCCCGCAAAAGACAACAAAAATGAACACTATGGCTTCGCATACATCCGATACTTTGACGAAGCCTCCTGTGATAAGGCTGTTGGACGATTGGATGGTGACAGCATTGGCCGCAGCCGAAAATCAACTAACAAACTGGAAGTTAACTACTACAGTGCCCATGGTACCTTGAACAACCTTGACCGCCAAGCTGCTGAGTTCATTGTTCTATCCAATGTTGCTGACCAACAACCCGCCTCTATCCTTAAGAAGACCAACGTACGCACTACCGTTGCCAAGTCAGTTACCTTCAATTATGACAATTTGGGCGACATCAGGGAGCGCGAAACTTCCACAGCTACTTACACTCTGTCTGTACCTCCCAACCAATGAATCTAACTCAACTGCTGCCATCGAATAAGAAAATGTCACCAATAGTTGTACCTCTGGGAACCTGGAGGGAGGCACCAACCCTGATGAAGGCTCAGTAATATCTACCATGTTATTTAAACACTTATAACACATATAACATCATCCATCATCACTACATATAACACCATCCACCATCACTACATATAACACCATCTATCATCACTACATATAACATCATCCATCATCACTACAGATCGGTAGAGTAGTTTTCGAGATTCTCGTGCGGACACACAAGCAAACACACACACACACACACAAACAGACATACTTCTTTGTTTTATATCGATAGAAGATAGATCATCACTACATATAACACTGCCCATCATCACTACATATAACATCATCCATCATCACTACATATAACACCACCCATCATCACTACATATAACATCATCCATCATCACTACATATAACATCATCCATCATCACTACATATAACACCATCCATCATCACTACATATAACATCATCCATCATCACTACATATAACACCATCCATCATCACTACATATAACATCATCCATCATCACTACATATGGACAGACTGCACTCAGCAATAAAAACATCTATAACCAAACACACTCCTACTTCACACTTTAGAACATTACCCAACAACAGACTACCAGAAGAAGTTAAATTAATCCAGACCTATTACAATGAAATAAACAGGTATATGGAAAGACACGGCAGTAACAGATGGCTATATACGACACAGATAGCACTACAGATAAAATTAAGAGACGCATGTAAGGAAGCAAACAATAAAAAATGGAATGATATTATAATGGCGGCTGACATGACTAAAGACACAAAAAACATTTTGGACTTCCATAAACAAGATGATGGGGCACAACAAGCAAAAAACACCATACATTAAAGACCAAAATGGAACAAAATTGCACGAGGAAAATGAACAAGAGTCAGCATTCAAAAGGGAATGGGTAAAAGTTTTAAAAATATCAGATGAGGAAAATGAAGATTTTGATAGTGAACACGAAGAAAGGATAGAAGAAGAAATGGGAAGACAAATACATAGAATCACCCCAAGGCAATATATAGACTATAACTTATTACCTAATAATCAAATAATAACCATGGGAGAAATGATGCACTGTCTGAAATTTAAGGAAAGCCCTGGGCTCACAGGTATTACACGAAATATGATCATGAATCTACCTGAAAAACACATTTTAAATACACTATTAAACATTTATAACGCAGCTTTTAATAACTGGTTACTTTCCAGACAAACTAAAATATAAAATGATATTTATTCCTAAAGAGGGTAAGGACAATAAGGAAATATTAAACTACAGGCCAATATCTTATTAGAAATTACCGGGGAAACTATTGGAAAAAATATTATTAAATTCAAGACTTATAGCCTTTTTAACACAACATGGGAAAAAATCAACAACAGACAACATGGATTTATGCCCAATAGAAATACCCTAACTGCAATAGCTACAATAACGGAAATAATTGCAATAGAAAAAAGCAAGGGTAACCAGATCAATATAATTTTAAGGGATGTTTCTAAGGCTTTTGATAAAGTTTGGCATTTAGGCATGAAATATAAAATATTAAAACTGGGACTTAACGAATACTTGCTAAGAATATTGTGTAACTATTTAGATGATAGGAGAGCACAAATTCAAATTGGAAACTTTATGGGAACTATGTTTAATCTTGAGAGTGGAGTACCTCAAGGAGGATGCCTTTCTCCAACACTATATACAATTTATACTTCAGACACACCTCAACCTACCCCTTTTAGCGAATATGTAATGTTTGCTGATGATATTACTCAAATAGTATCATACCCAGGAAAATCAACTCAATTTATGGCACTCTACACGGTAAGAGCGATAAAAAATATAAATGATTTTGAGAAAAAATGAAAAATCAGGACAAATAAGAACAAATTCAAGATAATACCAATAGCCAAGATCAAAACAAGTCCAGTAATAGTCGACCAGGAACTATACCCATACGACACTGAAGGCAGGATGCTTGGACTAAAACTAACAAAAAGAGGATATATAACATACTTAAAAGATAAAGAACGACAGGCAAGAATAAGATTATCAAAAATATAACGCTTTAAGAACCTTAGCATTAATAACAAAAGAAAGATTTATATAGTCCTTGTCAAATCAATTATGGACTACCCACCCATCCCATTGAACACCCTTAGTAAAACGAGCATTAAAAGGTTACAAACAGTACAAAATATAGCCCTCAGATTTATTTATAACATAAAATATACAGACCACATCAATAATGAACAGCTACACAAGAGAGCAAACCTCCTTGCAATCAATGTAGAAATACACAACAAAGCTGCAAATATTTGGAAAAAAGTGACTGAACTTAACACAGAAACATACCAAAACTGGATAAATAATATAGACAACGAAGAATTCCAAGAACACGGTTGGTTTAAATCAGCCAGAAAGAAAGTAATTGAACCATCTCCTGCCCCAATATACACATAAAACATTAATAGAGAAAATAAAAGATGAGAGTGACCTACCAGCTCCACTAAGAACCTGGCAGGCCTCTCCATACAGTGTACCTTTAGACTAACACAACTAACACTTAACTAACACCTTAGCAAAAAAAAAAAAAAAATATGACTACCCTTCTAGTTACACAAGGACCTGGGCGGGCTCACTAACTCAAAAAAAAAATATATATATATATATATATATATATATATTAATACTAATAATAATAATGTGATTATCTTCTCAGTTATATCAGCCAGGAAGAAGTAATTGAACCACCTCCTGCCTCTAATATACACACATTTCTACATAAAACACTAGAGGAATAAAGATGAGAGTGACCAACCAGCTCCACTAAGAACCTGGTAGGCCTCTCCATACAGTGTACCTTTAGACTAACACAACTAACACTTAACTAACACCTCAAAAAAAAAAAAAAAAAAAAAAAAAAGTGACTACCCTCCCAGTTACACAAGGACCTGGGCGGGCTCACTAACTCCAATAATAAATAAAAATAATAATAATAAGCAGCACTATATAAATAAACCAATATTAATACAAAGGTCTGACGACCCAAGGGAGCAGAACAAAGATAAAACACCAATAGGAAAGATGAAGCGATCTGGTTGAGCCCAGATTCTTTCTACTCCTACTGTATTTCAGTTTCACCACTTTTTCTTCAATTCCTAATAATCTTCTTTCACCTCTTTAACTAATGACTTCGTATCGTACGTACATATAACATATCCATCATCACTACATATAACACCATCCATCATCACTACATATAACACCATCCATCATCACTACAGATCGGTATAGTAGTTTCCGAGATTCTCGTGCGGACACACAAACACACACACAAACAAAAATACATACTTCTTTGTTTTATATATATAGATACAAGAAACAAAAATCTTTAATTATTTATTAATTGTAAGTTTTAAGGTTTTCCTGGAACCATTGGCAGGAAATAAGGACACTTGAACCTTGAAAACTTACTGTCGTTATAATTATTTATAATAAACCTGTCGATGTTTATTTCCGGGTTAAAGTAAAAGCAAGGTTTTGTCTGGACTATTAGCATATAGACAGTTGCTGGTTGACGATACCGAAGACCTATACAGGTGTGTGGTGCTTGTGCTTGGTGATGCTTCGTTTATGAGAGATAATCCCAGGAGTGAACTTTGTTCTGAAAGGACAAACAAAAAAGTCATTAGTTATCGTTGTCTCGGAAGTGTTTATATGTCGGTCACTCTTGTGTTGTCGATGTGTCCACCCCACAGAGTTATTGCGTGAAGTGACACATTAGACTTCAATTAAAGATCCTCTCCTCTCCATATGGAAGCTGTTCACACCTCTTGACAGTATTTGGTCTGACATTTAGTTATAAAGGTCGTTTTTTGTCTAGTTCATCTTCCTATGAAAATTAACAATTCATATCACGTTTTAAAGTTGTATGTTCTTCAAGCCAATTAACACAGTACAGGTAACACCAGAGTCAGGCAGGTACAGTGTTAAGCGTCGTGGTCTACTGCTGTCTTACTGAGTAACGATGATGAAGTAAAGTGGGAAATGACTTTGCCATGAGAGAGGAGAGGAAAGAGAGAAGGAAAGAATAGAAACGGGAAGTAAAGTAGTAGGGAGTAATAGCAGGTGGGCTGTCCACCTAGCTGAGTCGAGGTGATTGGTTGGGGTGGTGGCCATACACAGCACGCTCCTGCTCGTTCAAGGGAGGCTGGGGTGGGGGGAGCTAAGCTAGTTAGGCATTCAGTACTGTATTGTGTGTTAATTTATGTAAGTTAAATGGTGGTGTTATTTTTTCATGTATTGTATAAAGTGAGTCTCTTTTTTATATAATAACTCACCTGAAGTGTCGCCCCAGGAAAAGGTAACAGAGACCTTAATGACACAGGTAGATTGTCACTCCCCTCGCCGCCCAGCGTATCCCACCTGAAGATTAACCATCCCGGCGATACCTGGGAGGGGGGGGCTTAAGTATAATATATACTCTTATATAATAATGTTGATGCTATAATACACTGGCAGTCATAGTACAGTACATGTGTTGCCTTTATTGAGTTGAGTTTTGTATTTTTAGAAAAAGAGAGAGAAATCTGAGCAACATAATATGGAGACAGAGAGAGAGAGAGAGTGTATTACATTGCCACACCTGATTCCTTCCTGGTGTATATTTTTACCACCTCTGGTACAACTGTGTCTCTTGCCGATCTATTTTGCACTGTCGCTTCCTGCCTTTCATCTTCCACCTTTCATCTTCTCCTTCATCTTCTTCTCCCCATCGTCTTTCTCCTCCATCTTACCCCTTCATCTTCCCTCCCTTCTTCCTCCCTTCCATCTCCCCCATTCATTTCTTCCCCCTTCATCTTCCTTTCCCCTTTATTTTACCCCTCCATCTTCCCTCCTTTTACCTTCCTCCTTCGGTCTTCTCCTTTCTTTTCCACCAATCTCCTTACCTTCCACTGCTGTCTTAGTCCATTACTGTTTTAAGAAATTTAGTTTTTTCAAGGATTTCGATATTTCATTCACTTACAATTCTTTTTTGTTTTAATTTCATTTTCTCACTCTTGATTCAAGTGATTCAAGAGATGCAGATAATTTGAAATATCCAGCCCTTATAATGTCTTTAGTGCCTCTTAAACTTGGGTAAATATTATTCCATTAAGTTTATAATCAAATACACGACTCAGACACGTTGGTATTATAATCACAAAGCAAAGATATCGAGAAGTTGTGACGCTTCATCTGTACAACCAGTTGAGAATAAACTTTCCTTCTCTAAAAGTTACAAGAAATGAGGGAGAGTTTCTCGCCAGGGGGCGCAGCGCTGTGAGAGAAGAATTAAATAAGCCTGATTAGCTAAGAAGACGACCAGGGGTAAGAAATGGTCCGTCTTGAGGATGTGGTTCAGGAGGTGAGGTGAAGATATAAACCTCGAAGACGTCATAAAACACAGAGATGACACTATTTCTAACCTTCCCAAGTCTCTGGTGGGTGGCAGGTGATCACCAACATGAAATACACCAACATGAAATACACCAACATGAAATACACCAACATGAAATGCGCCAAAATGAAATAGAAGATGCCAAGTGAGGTTGATTATGACTCAGACAGTAACCATAGCAGGACCTAAAAACAGCCAAGACTGTTCTAAAATGAGAACTTAAATTATAATTTCTGCCCAAGAGTGCGAGTGAGTGAACTTTAATTTCCATTATAGTACAGTATAAAACTTTAATGAGTTTATCTTCAACGTGATCTTAAATTTTAGTGGGTGAATTTTTTCATTGGATAATTAAGTCTTTGAGAATAACATTTTAAGGCGGCCATTTAGTGTCATCATGCTGTAAGATGTAGATACGCTCCAAAAAGTATGTTTACGATTTTGTGTTAGACGATATGACACAACAGACAAAGGATTTTGACGACCCTACCGAGACAACAGGAGTCACAGTGTTCATTTTGAAATTCATCGGTCTCCTCCATAAAGGCACTTTTGGAGTGTTTGTTTACAACTCCTAGTGGTTAATGTGATGCAGCAGTGTACAGCTCATAGTCCATAAGGTGTTTCTTAGGCCAGACCCTTGAGAGTACAGTGGGTGGTTACACTACTCACCTGCCTTACACTCTCCCTGATGCTTTTGTTAGATGTTGAAACAGGAACTGTGGATCAACCTGTACAGCTTCTCCTTTTACTTTCACACAAACAATAGATTTAACATGTTGCCTAAGTACTTTGATGAAACAATAAGCACAAATGTGTTATCGTCATGATCCGCCTTATGTGATTATATTGCCAGTTGATGTGGGCCCGACCGTGTTTTGACACACTGACTGGCCTCGTGTTAATTTATTCTCACTTAACATACTTTTTTCGTACCTGAACTCCTCAACCGAACGCTCTTAAAGTTTGTAGAGAAGTTGAAACGGGTCTTATTGATATTCGTGTAGGCAGATTGATAGAGGTCCCAGCAATAAGAGAGTACAGCCGGGTCCTGCTGGAGACACTGAACACATTTCAGTTATTACATCTGGAAATACACGATCACTCACCAAAGAAAACGAAGACAATTTTACCAACTAATATGGTCGAGGTTCTGTAGATATGGGCCACAGCTCACGTACGGTCGCTATCTGATCTTCTCGACCAGTGTAACAAGAAAGATCTTTACAAACACTATAATATGTAGTCAACGTGCAGTGACTCAGTAATAACTTATTGCTCCTTTGATTCAAGTGTTCGACAACAAGCCGAATATGTTCCCTCTGTTCCTTTGACTATCTTGTGTGTACGATCTTGTGGACTGGGGCGTGATCACGATCAATGGTTGTCCCACTCACTCACTCACTAGGTTTCCTGCCATCTCTTACCCATGAAATTAGATTAAATCTGCCCTGTCGTATCCTCTTTACCTATCCTATCCCCCCTTGTCTCTATTAACCTTAATATATCATCACTCTCTCTCCCCTACTCTCCTTCCCTGCTTCCTCTACCACTATCTCCACCTCCTCTTTCCTTCCCCTTCCACAATTATTATATCCTCATATCTATGTCTGTCATTCTCTTTATCTGTTCCTACTTCTTTCACTATATCTCTCTATCCCCTCAGCCTAAATCACAATGGCTACAAGAACGAGAGCTTGTGTTGGTAAAAGAGGAATTTTTGAACACCATGACAAATGTATATTTTTTGATGACTTAGGGAGAACGTGTGGCGTGATTGGTGTAGAAGAGGAGATTGTCACACCCTTCTACCCAGTTTTGTTAGTCTCTTATGCCCCACCCTGCCAGTCCTCATACCCTACCCTTCTAGTTCCTCATACCCTACCCTGTTAGTCCCTCATACCCTACCCTGTTAATCCCTCATACCCTACCATTCCAGTCCCTCATATTCCACCCTACCAGATCCTCATACCTCACCCTTCCAGCCTGTCTCTGTGTCCCAACCAAATTAAGTTCTGTAAAAATCTACCTGATGTCTTTCGCCTTCCCTTACCATCATCTCCCAATTGGTTGTCTTGTAAATAGTAGATCGATGCCCTGGAGTCTCTGGTAGTTTCAATAAGTCTGGAGCCCAACTCATTAAGGAACTTCAGGGTGCTGTCATGCTGGGGAGGGAGGGAGAGGGAGCTGCATTATGCTGTCATGCAGGGGAGGGAGGGAGAGGGAGCTGCATTATGTTGTCATGCTGGGGAGGGAGGGAGAGGGAGCTGCATAATGTTGTCATGCTGGGGAGGGAGGGAGAGGGAGCTGCATTATACTGTCATGCTGAGGAGGAAGGGAGGGAGAGGGAGCTGCATTATGCTGTCATGCTGGGGAGGGAGGGAGGGAGAGGGAGCTGCATTATGCTGTCATGCTGGGGAGAGAGGGAGAGGGAGCTGCATTATGCTGTCATGCTGGGGAGGGAGGGAGAGGGAACTGCATTATGCTGTCATGCTGGGGAGGGAGGGAGAGCGAGTTGCATAATGTTGTCATGCTGGGGAGGGAGGGAGAGGGAGCTGCATTATGCTGTCATGCTGGGGAGGGAGGGAGAGGGAGCTGCATTATGATGTCATGCTGGGAAGGGAGGGAGAGGAAGCTGCATTATGCTGTCATGCTCGGGAAGGAGGGAGAGGGAACTGCATTATGCTGTCAAGCTGGGGATGGAGGGAGAGGGAGCTGCATTATGCTGTTGGGGAGAGAGGGAAAGGAGCGCATGCTGGGGAGGGATGGAGGGAGCTGCATTAGGTCATGCTGGGAGGGAGGAAGAGGGAGCTGCATTATGCTGTCATGCTGGGGAGGGAGGGAGGGAGAGGGAGCTGCATTATGCTGTCATGCTGGGAAGGGAGGGAGAGGGAGCTGCATGAGCTGCATTATGCTGTCATGCTGGGGAGGGAGGGAGAGGGAGCTGCATTATGCTGTCATGCTGGGGAGGTAGGGAGAGGGAGCTGCATTATGCTGTCATGCAGGGGAGGGAGGGAGAGGGAGCTGCATTATGCTGTCATGCTGGGGAGGGAGGGAGAGAGAGCTGCATAATGTTGTCATGCTGGGGAGGGAGGGAGAGGGAGCTGCATTATACTGTCATGCTGAGGAGGGAGTTAGGGAGAGGGAGCTGCATTATGCTGTCATGCTGGGGAGGGAGGGAGGGAGAGGGAGCTGCATTATGCTGTCATGCTGGGGAGAGAAGGAGAGGGAGCTGCATTATGCTGTCGGCTGGGGGGATGGAGGGAGAGGGAGCTGCATGTGCTGTCATGCTGGGGGAGGGAGGGAGGGAGAGGGAGCTGCATTATGCTGTCATGCTGGGAAGGGAGAGAGAGGGAGCTGCATTATGCTGTCATGCTGGGGAGGGATGGAGAGGAGCTGCATTATGTTGACATGCTGGGGAGGGAGGGAGAGGGAGCTGCATAATGTTGTCATGCTGGGTAGGGAGGGAGAGGGAGCTGCATTATCCTGTCATGCTGGGTAGAGAGGGAGAGGGAGTTGCATCATGTTGTCATGCTCGGGAGGGAGGGAGAGGAGGTCGCATTATGCTGCATGCTGGGGGAGAGAGGCTGCATTATGCTGTGTCATGCTGGGGAGAGAGAGAGGGAGCTGCGTATGTGCTGTCTCATGCTGGGGAGGGATGGAGAGGGGAGCTGCATTATGCTGTCATGCTGGGGATAGAGGAGAGGACTGCGTGTATGTGCTGGGGAGAGAGGGCGCTGCATTATGCTGTCATGCTGAGAAGGGAGGGAGAGGGAGCTGCATTATGCTGTCATGCTCGGGAAGGAAGGAGAGGGAACTGCATTATGCTGTCAAGCTGGGGATGGAGGGAGAGGGAGCTTCATTATGCTGTCATGCTGGGGAGAGAGGGAGAGGGAGCTGCATTATGCTGTCATGCTGGGGAGGGATGGAGAGGGAGCTGCATTATGCTGTCATGCTGGGGAGGGCGGGAGAGGGAGCTGCATTATGCTGTCATGCTGGGGGAGGAGGGAGGAGGGCGTATTATGATATCATGCTGGGAAGGGAAGGAGAGGAAGCTGCATTATGCTGTCATGCTCGGGAAGGAGGGAGAGGGAACTGCATTATGCTGTCAAGCTGGGGATGGAGGGAGAGGGAGCTGCATTATGCTGTCATGCTGGGGAGAGAGGGAAAGGGAGCTGCATTATGCTGTCATGCTGGGGAGGGATGGAGAGGGAGCTGCATTATGCTGTCATGCTGGGGAGGGAGGAAGAGGGAGCTGCATTATGCTGTCATGCTGGGGGAGGGAGGGAGGGAGAGGGAGCTGCATTATGCTGTCATGCTGGGAAGGGAGGGAGAGGGAGCTGCATTATGCTGTCATGCTGGGGAGGGATGGAGAGGAGCTGCATTATGTTGACATGCTGGGGAGGGAGGGAGAGGGAGCTGCATAATGTTGTCATGCTGGGTAGGGAGGGAGAGGGAGCTGCATTATCCTGTCATGCTGGGTAGAGAGGGAGAGGGAGTTGCATCATGTTGTCATGCTCGGGAGGGAGGGAGAGGAGGTCGCATTATGCTGCATGCTGCATTAATATGATGCAGCATAACTCCAGCAGTCTCACTACAGCTTTGTATGTTTACTGTATGTTTACAGTCGAATGAAAACCTGAGAGACTACTCAATATAAGTCCTTTCATTATCATTGTCACGGACACGGACACAAGAATTCAATGGATCTAAGTAACGAAAATACGGAATAATTTAAGTTGTTGTCAAAGACTTTCATGTGATTATTGTTTATAACTGAAGGTCTTGGAACTATTTTATCACAACAAAGAAATATAATGCAGTAAAACATGGACAGTGACGAAGTACAATAAAGAACAAACACAAACTGTGACATAGAGAACATCCAAGATACAGGAAGACAAACAATAGTAAATGACAAGGACAGTCATGAGGACACTGAAGGTGAAACTAACAAAAGATACCTGGAGGAGTTGTTATAAATATTGATTTATGTTTTTAACTTTTTGTACTTTTTTGAAGATTTTGTTTTCTCCATAATACAAAAATATCGGTTAATATTCGTTTTTATTAGGTATTTGGCATTTTTTTACCATTATCACTAGGATTATTTTCAGGTTAGGTCAGGTGAGGTCAGGTAAGGTAGGTTAAAGAATACCAAAATACAAAAAAAAAAAAATATCTACCAATTGGGGAAATTGGGATGAAAAATTTTTTTTTACCCAATTTTCTCCAGGAGGTGTAAGATGATCTTGCAGCTTCATACAAATTCACTAAACAACAATAATAATCCAAGAGTTAGTAAGGCATCACCTGGTCATGTTAAGCCCACCTGGTGAAGATAAACATGTTGGTAATGTTTGTATCGTGACTGAACCACCTCACACGGCAGCCCTGAGGCTTTAGGCCACTGACTTAAGTGCTTACATTATACAAAATAACGCTCTGTAATGGCCGATGATGCTGTTTTGGTTGTCTAATTGTAGTTTCCAACACGGTAATTACAGCAGGTATCTTTTTATTATCCTGCCATTAAAATAATTAAGTGAATTTATAGACTTACGTAACATCATGAAAGTATAAACCGATGAATTAAAATTAAATAATTGTCTTATAAAACAACTAATCTATTTAATTTTCCTTTGAGAGTTAAAGGGATAAAATACACACTAACTGGAGTCTAACTAACCTGGTGTGACTCCTCTCCGCCCCACCCAACACATAATCATCCACTCCAGGTAACCTTACACCGCCTAATGGAGCCAAACCTAATAGAATCACACCGAACTTATCCAAATAAACTTTTCAGTGGGTAACCTTGACTCTACCACACCTTGGCTTTAGACGCTAGTATAAGTCTGGCTGGAGGGACCGTAGTCATTATAAGGGAAGCGTTTTAATAATAGCCATTACCTGCCTCCCGTTAACACTAATGAAATGTTCCTAAAATTAAACAAACCACAATTAAATCCAAATCCTTTTGAATATTTACATAATTTACTGGAGTGTTTCATTATGTTAGTGTGGGGGGCGTTTGTTGTGGCCGGGACTCCTCTTCAGATAATATAAATACAGATAATGTTGTTTTAATAAGTAATCTCTTAATGAAAATGTAGAGAAAATTGGTCAACAAATCTTAACAGTTATCCTGATTTCTTAAAGAACAATAGAGGAATAAGAAGAGGAGGAGGAGGGAAAGAAAAGAAAGCATAAAGAAAACAATATATTAAAGATGAACAACAGAGAAAAAATGAAGAGTAAGATGAAAGACACTTAGACTGATCAAAAAGACGTATAACAATCTGATTAAAACAAATCACTATATTAGATCAGATCAGATCAGATCAAGGTTAGGTTAGTTTTGGTTAGATAAGGTCAGGTTAGACTAGGCTAGGCTAGGCTAGGCTAGGCTAGACTTGTTTTACACAAGGTTAGGTTAGGTTACGTTAGGTCAGGTTAGACTAGGCTAGCCTAGGTTAAGGTGGGTGGAGCTTTGCTGACGTCAGCAGGCAGACTTCCTCGCCTACCTCTCACCTGTAAAGTACTTAATATGAGGGAAGAACTAGGTATACCCAGTGTTAAAAAGATAAGGCAGTGAAGTCCAACCTCATGATAGCCACGGGGGCTTCTGCGTGTGATCCTGATAACATTGTTTCCTTAAAATTGCTAGAATGTATGAACCATGGGCCTACTGAGTCTAAATGGATCCAAACTACAGCTACACATATGAAGATATTTGGACTAGACCACCTGTACAAAGTTGAGACACAACAGCGCTTCCTGCCACCTGGCGGACAGTTCCCTTCGATATCACAATACCGACGTATCCGCCTAAAAAATTAATTATACAAAGCATTTATCTCCAACACACTGCCAAATTGAGAGCCCTTGAACACATACACACTCTACAGACTGATGATAATATCTACACAGACCATCTACACTAGTGGATCTCTAAACCTGCACGCCTGTGGAGGCTGGGTACTATTGTTGTGACTCAGCAGCAGTAATATAATTGAGAAAGGAGTTAGGAACAACTGGGCATCCACTCTACAAGCCAATTGATTTGTGTACTCCACAGCTATTAAATTCATTGAAACCACTGTTACTGACAGTCTCATCATCACTGACTCTCTATCCTCACTACTTGCCCTTGGCACCCTCGACTCAGGTTGTCACGATCTTGTCTCTGAAGCCAGACACAAATATGCGTGCCTTATTGACCGGGGTGTCAAGGTCAAACTGTTGTGGATCCCCTCTCACATAGGCCTCATAAAACATGACAGGGTTGATGCCCTCGCCAAACTCGCGTCTAACAAAGACACCGTTGAATACAATTTGGGTCTGTCAAAAAGAACCCTTATAACTGTAATTAGGAAAGAACTAATTTATGAGTTTGACGCAAGTAGACTAGTGCAAACAGGCAC
>NW_024730845.1:0-28473 GCF_018991925.1 Homarus americanus
TTGTTATACTCGATCAGGGGCCTTTGTTGTACTCGATCAGGCGACTTTGTTATACTCGACCTGGGGCCTTTGTTTTGCTGGATCAGGGGCCTTTGTCATACTCGATAATGGGATTTTGTTATACTTGATGAGGGGCCTTTGTTATACTCGATGAGGGGACTTTGTTATACTCGATCAGGGGACATTGTTATACTCGATGAGGGGACTTTGTTATAGTCGATCAGGGGACTTTGTTATACTCGATCAGGGGTATTTGTTTTACTCGATAAGGGGCTTTTGTTATACTCGATTAGGGGACTTTGTTATACTCGATGAGGGGCCTTTGTTATACTCGATGAGGGGGCTTTCTTATACTCGATCCGGGGGCTTTGTTATTGTCGATCAGGGGGCTTTGTTATACTCGATCAGGGGTCTTTGTTATACTCGATCAGAGGGCTTTGTTATACTCGATCAGGGGACTTTTTTATACTCGATCAGAGGCGTTTGTTATACTCGATCAGGGGCCTTTGTTATACTCGATGAGGGGAGTTTGTTATACTCGATCAGGGGACTTTGTTATACTCGATCAGGGAACGTTATTATACTCGATCAGGGGACTTTGTTATACTCGATGAGGGGCCTTTGTTATACTTGATCAGGGGACTTTGTTATACTCGATTAGGGGACTTTGTTATACTTGATCAGGGGCCTTTGTTATACTCGATGAGGAGCTTTTGTTATACTCGATCAGGGGACTTTGTTATACTCGATCAGGGGACTTTGTTATACTCGTTCAGGGGACTTTGTTATTCTCGATCAGGGGCGTTTGTTATACTTGATGAGGGGCCTTTGTTATACTCGATCAGGGAGCTTTGTTATACTCGATGAGGGGGCTTTGTTATACTTGATCAGGGGACTTTGTTATACTCGATCAGGGGCCTTTGTTATACTCGATCAGGGAGCTTTGTTATACTCGATCTAGGGGCTTTGTTATACTTTATCAGGGGACTTTGTTATACTCGATCAGGGATCTTTGTTATACTCGTTCAGGGGTCTTTGTTATACTCGTTCAGGGGACTTTGTTATACTCGATCAGGGGACTTTGTTATACTCGATCAGGAGACTTTCTTATACTCGATAAGGGGACTTTGTTATACTCGATGAGGGGGCTTTCTTATACTTGATTAGGGGACTTTGTTATACTCGATCAGGGGACTTTGTTATACTCGATGTGGGGCCTTTGTTTTCCTCTATCAGATGACTTTGTTATACTTGATCTGGGGACTTTGTTATATCTGATGAGGGGTCTTTGTTATACTCGATCATGGGACTTTGTTTTACTCGATCAGGGGACTTTGTTTTACTCGATCAGGGGACTTTGTTTTACTCAATTAGGGGACTTTGTTATACTCGATCAAGGGGCTTTGTTATACTCGATGAGGGGCTTTGTTATACTCGATTAGGGGACTTTGTTATACTCGATCAGAGGACTTTGTTACACTCGATCAGGGGCCTTTGTTATACTCGATGAGGAGCCTTTGTTATACTCGATCAGGGGACTTTGTTATACTCGATCAGGGGACTTTGTTGTACTCGATCAGGGCGCTTTAGTACTCGATGAGGGACCTTGTTATACTTTATCAGGGGACTTTGTTATACTTTATCAGGGGACTTTGTTATACTCTATGAGGGCACTTTGTTATACTCGATCAGGGATCTTTGTTATACTCGTTCAGGGGGCTTTGTTATACTCGGTCAGGTGACTTTGTTATACTCGATGAGGGGCTTTGTAATACTCTATCAGGTGACTTTGTTATACTCGATCAGGGATCTTTGTTATACTCGCTTAGGGGGCTTTGTTATACTCGATCAGAGGAGTTTCTTACACTCGATCAGGGGACTTTGTTATACACGATTAGGGGACTTTGTTATACTCGATTAAGAGGCTTTGTTATGCTTGATCAGGGGACTTTGTTATACTCGATCAGGCGACTTTGTTATACACGATCAGGGGACTTTGTTATACTCGATTAGGGGACTTTGTTATACTCGATTAAGAGGCTTTGTTATGCTTGATCAGGGGACTTTGTTATACTCGATCAGGGGCCTTTGTTGTACTCGATGAGGGGCCTTTGTTATACTCGATCAGGGGACTTTGTTATAGTTGATCAGGCCAGATCAGTGGACTTTGTTATACTCGATCAGGGGACTTTAATATACTCGATGAGGGGACTTTGCTATACTCGATGAGGGGCCTTTGTTATACTCGATCTGGGGCCTGTGTTTGTCGATCAGGGGACTTTGTTATACTCGACCAGGGGCCTTTGTTATACTCGATCAGGGGACTTTTTTATACACAATATGGGACTTTGTTTTACTCGATCAGGGACTTTGTTGTACTCGATCAGGGGAATTTGTTATACACGATCAGGGGACTTTGTTTTACTCGATCAGGGTACTTTGTTATACACGATCAGGGGACTTTGTTTTACTCGATCAGGGACTTTGTTATACTCGATCAGGGGACTTTGTTATACACGATCAGGGGACTTTGTTTTACTCGATCAGGGACTTTGTTGTACTCGATGAGGGGGCTTTGTTGTACTCGATCAAGGGCCTTTGTTATACTCGATAAGGGGCCATTGTTATACTCGATCAGGGAAATTTCTTATACTCGATAAGGGGACTTTGTTATACTCGATGAGGGGGCTTTGTTATACTTGAATAGGGGACTTTGTTATACTCGATCAGGGGACTTTGTTATACTCGATGAGGGGCCTTTGTTTTACTCTATCAGATGACTTTGTTATACTGGATCTGGGGACATTGTTATACCTGATGAGGGGCCTTTGTTATACTCGATCAGGGGACTTTGTCTTACTCGATCAGGGGACTTTGTTTTACTCGATCAGGGGACTTTGTTTTACTCAATTAGGGGACTTTGTTATACTCGATCAGGGGGACTTTGTTATATACTCGATCAGAGTTTTTGTTATACTCGATCAGGGGCCTTTGTTTTACTCGATCGAACTGTTATACTCGACAGGTACTGTTTGCTGGATCAAGGGCGCTGTATACTCGATAGGGGCTTTTGTTATATTTGATCCATTTTGTTATACTCGATCAGGGCCTTTATTTATACTCGATCGGGGAGCTTTGTTATACTCGATAAGGGGCCTTTGTTTTGCTGGATCAGGGGCCTTTGTTATACTCGATGAGGGAGCTTTGTTATACTCGATAAGGGGGCTTTGTTATACTCGATCAGGGGTATTTGTTTTACTCGATAAGGGGCCTTTGTTATACTCGATTAGGGGACTTTGTTATACTCGATGAGGGGCCTTTGTTATACTCGATGAGGGGGCTTTCTTATACTCGATCCGGGGACTTTGTTATAGTCGATTAGGGGGCTTTGTTATACTCGATCAGGGGTCTTTGTTATACTCGATCAGAGGGCTTTGTTATACTCGATCAGGGGACTTTTTTATACTCGATCAGAGGCGTTTGTTATACTCGATCATGGGCCTTTGTTATACTCGATGAGGGGGCTTTGTTATATTTGATCAGGAGACTTTGTTATACTCGAACAGAGGCCTTTGTTATACTCGATCAGGGAGCTTTGTTATACTCGATAAGGGGGCTTTGTTATACTTGATCAGGGGACTTTGTTATACTCGATCAGGGATCTTTGTTATACTCGATCAGGGGTATTTTTTATACTTGTTCAGGGGACTTTGTTATACTCGATCAGGGGACTTTGTTATACTCGATCAGAAGACTTTCTTATACTCGATGAGGGGACTTTTTATACTCGATGAGTGGACTTTAATATTCTCGATCAGGGGACTTTGCTATACTCGATGAGGGGCCTTTGTTATACTCGAACAGGGGCCTTTGTTATACCCGAACAGGGGCCTTTGCTATCCTCTATGAGGGGGCTTTGTTATACTCGATGAGGGGGCTTTGTTAAAATCGATCAGGGGTCTTTGTTATACTCGATCAGGGGGCTTTGTTATACTCGATCAGGGGACTTTGTTATACTCGATCAGGGGCTTTTGTTATACTCGATCAGGGGCCTTTGTCATTCTCGATAAGGGTACCTTGTTATACTCGATCAAGGGACTTTGTTATACTCGATCAGGGGACATTGTTATACTCGATCAGGGGACTTTGTTATACTCTATCAGGGGACTTTGTTATACTCGATCTAGGGACCTTGTTATACTCGATCAGGGGACTTTGTTATACTCGATCAGGGAACGTTATTGCCACTCGATCAGGGACTTTGTTATACTCAGTAAGGGCCTTTGTTATTGTGATCAGGGACTTTGTTATACTCGATCAGGGGACTTTGTTATACTTTCGATGAGAACCTTTGTTATACTCGATCAAGTGCTGTTATATGATCCAGGGGACTTTGTTATACTCGTTCAGGGTACTTTGTTATACTCGATCAGGACTTTGTTATACCGATTAGGGGACTTTGTTATATACTCGATCAGGGGACTTTGTTATACTCGATCAGGGGCCTTTGTTATACTCGATAAAGGAGCCTTTGTTATACTCGATCGGGGACTTTGTTATACTCGATCAGGGGACTTTGTTGTACTCGATCAGGGGGCTTTGTTGTACGCGATGAGGGGCCTTGTTATACTCGATAAGGGGCCATTGTTATACTCGATCAGGGGACTTTGTTATACTCGATAAGGGGACTTTGTTATACTCGATGAGGGGGCTTTGTTATGTTTGATCAGGGGACTTTGCTATACTCGATAATGGTTCTTTGTTATTCTTGATCAGGGGACTTTGTTATACTCGATCAGGGGACTTTGTTACACTCGATCAGGGATATTTGTTTTACTCGATAAGGGGCCTTTGTTATACTCGATAAGGGGACTTTGTTATGCTCGACCAGGGGCCTTTGTTATACTCGATCAGGGGCCTTTGTTATATTCGAACAGGGACCTTTGTTATACTCGTTGAGGGGGCTTTGTTATACTCGATGAGGGGGGTTTGTTATACTCGATCAGGGGGCTTTGTTATACTCGATCAAGGGACTTTGTTATACTCGATCAGGGGTCATTGTTATACTCGATTAGGGGACTTTGTTATACTCGATCAGGGATTAGGGGACTTTGTTATACTCGATCAGGGGACTTTGTTATACTCGATCAGGGTGCTTTGTTATACTCGATGAGGGGCCTTTGTTATACTCGATGAGGAGACTTTGTTATACTGGATGAGGGGACATTGTTATACTCGATGAGGGGCCTTTGTTATACTCGATCAGGGGACTTTGTTATACTCGATCAGGGGACTTTGTTGTACTTGATCAGGGGCTTTGTTATACTTGATCAGGGGGCTTTGTTATACTCGATCAGGGGGCTTTGTTATACTTGATCAGGGGTCTTTGTTATACTCGATCAGTGGACTTTGTTATACTCGATCAGGGGACTTTAATATACTCGATCATTGGACTTTGCAATACTCGATGAGGGGGCTTTGTTATGTTTGATCAGGGGACTTTGTTATACTCGATCAGGGGACTTGTTTATGCTCGATCAAGGGGCTTTGTTATACTCGATCAGTGGACTTTGTTATACTCGATCAGTGGACTTTGTTATACTCGATCAGGGGCCTTTGTTTTACTCTATCAGATGACTTTGTTATACTGGATCTGGGGACTTTGTTATACTCGATCAGGGTTCTTTATTATTCTTGATCAGGGGAGTTTGTTATACTCGACCAGGGGCCTTTGTTGTACTCAATCAGGTGTCTTTGTTATACTCAATGAGGGGCCTTTGTTATACTCGATCGGGGAATTTGTTATACTCGATTAGGGGACTTTGTTATACTCGATCAGGAGCCTTTGTTATACTCGATGAGGAGCCTGTGTTACACTCGATCTGGGGACTTTGTTATACTCAATTAGGGGCCTTTGTTATACTCGATCAGGGGACTTTGTTATACGCGATCAGGGGACTTTGTTATAGTCGATCAGGGGACTTTGTTGTACTCGATCAGGGGGCTTTGTTGTACTCGATGAGGGGCCATTGTTATACTTGATCAGGGGACTTTGTTATACTCGATAAGGGACTTTGTTATATTCGATGAGGGCTTTGTTATACTCGATCAGGGCCTTTTGTTATACTTTCTATCAGGGGCCTTTGTTATACTCGTGAGGGCCTTTGTTATACTCGATCATGAGGACTTATACTCGATTGACGACGTTATTATACTCGATCAGGGACTTTGTTGTACTCGATGAGAATATGTATGTCGATCAAAGGGAACTTTGTTATACTCGATCAGGGGACTTTGTTATACTCGATCTGGGGCCTTTGTTATGCTCGATGAGGAGCCTTTTTTATACTCGATCAGGGGACTTTGTTATACTCGATCAGGGGACTTTATTATACTCGATCAGGGGACTTTGTTATACTCGATAAGGGGACGTTATTATACTCGATCAGGCGAGTTTGTTATACTCGGTGAGGGGCCTTTGTTATACTCGATCAGGGGACTTTGTTTTGCTCGATCAGGGGACTTTGTTATACTCGATGAGGGACCTTTGTTATACTCGATGAGGAGCCTTTGTTATACTCGATCTGGGGACTTTGTTATACTCGATCATTGGACTTTGTTGTACTCGATCAGGGGGCATTGTTGTACTCGAAGAGGGCCCATTGTTATACTCGATCTGGGGACTTTGTTATACTCGATCAGGGGACTTTGTTCTACTCGATCAGGGGGCATTGTTGTACTCGATGAGGAGCCTTTGTTATACTCGATCTGGGGACTTTGTTATACTCGATAAGGGGACTTTGTTATACTCGATGAGGGGGCTTTGTTATGCTTGATCAGGGGACTTTGTTATACTCGATCAGGGGACTTTGTTATGCTCGATCAAGGGGCTTTGTTATACTCGATCAATGGACTTTGTTATACTCGATCAGTGGACTCTGTTATACTCGGTGAGGGGCCTTTGTTTTACTCTATCAGATGACTTTGTTATACTGGATCTGGGGACTTTGTTATACTCGATCAGGGTTCTTTGTTATTCTTGATCAGGGGACTTTGTTATACTCGACGAGGGGCCTTTGTTGTACTCATCAGGGGACTTTGTTATACTCGATGAGGAGCCTTTGTTACACTCGATCAGGGGACTTTGTTATACTCGATAAGGGGGCTTTGTTATACTCGATCAGGGGGCTTTCTTATATTTGATCAGGGGTCTTTCTTATACTCTATCAGGGCACTTTGTTATTCTCGATCAGGCGACTTTCTTATACTCGATGAGGGGACTTTTTATACTCGATCAGTGGACTTTGTTATAATCGATCAGGGGACTTTAATATACTCGATCAGGGGACTTTCCTATACTCGATCAGGGGGCTTTGTTATACTCTATCAGGGGACGTTGTTATACTTGATCAGGGGACTTAGTTATACTCGATGAGGGGCCTTTGTTATACTCGATGAGGGGACTTTGTTATACTCGATCAGAGGACTTTGTTATACTCGATCAGGGGAGGTTATTATACTCGATCAGGGGACTTTGTTATACTCGATGAGGGGCCTTTGTTATACTCGATCATGGGACTTTGTTATACTCGATCAGGGGACTTTATTATACTCGATCAGGGGACTTTGTTATACTCGATAAGGGGACGTTGTTATACTCGATTAGGGAACTTTGTTATACTCGGTGAAGGGCCTTTGTTATACTCGATCAGGGGCCTTTCTTTTGCTCGATCTGGTGACTTTGTTATACTCGATCAGGGGCCTTTGTTATACTCGATAAGGAGCCTTTGTTATACTCGATCTGGGGACTTTGTTATACTCGATCAGGAGACTTTGTTGTACTCGATGAGGGGGCTTTGTTGTACTCGATGAAGGGCCATTGTTATACTCGATCAGGGGACTTTGTTATACTCGATAAGGGGACTTTGTTATACTCGATGAGGGGGCTTTGTTATGCTTGATCAGGGGACTTTGTTATACTCGATCAGGGGACTTTCTTCTGCTCGATCAAGGGGCTTTGTTATACTCAACCAATGGACTTTGTTATACTCGATCAGGGGACATTGTTACACTTGATCAGGGGACTTTGTTGTACTCGATCAGGGGACTTTGTTATACTCGATCAGGGGACGTTATTATACTCGATCAGGGGAATTTGTTATACTTTATGAGGCCTTTTGTGTTATACCTCGATCAGGGAGTTGTTATACCGATCAGGGACTTTGTTATACTCGATCAGGGCCTTGATACTCGATGAGGAGCCTTGTTATACCTTTTCGGGATTAGGGAATTTGCTATATTCGAAACAGGACTTTGTTGCACTCGCTAATTGTGCTTGCTTATACTAGATGAGGGCCATTATGAAATGGATCAGGGACTCTTGTTATACTCTGATAAGGGACTTGTTATATCTGATGAGGGAGCTTTGTTGTTTCAACCGCGCTTTGTTATACTCGATCAATGGACTTGGTTATACCGATCAGGACTTGAAGGATACTCGATCAGGGGACGTTATTATACTCGATCAGGGGAATTTGTTATACTCGATGAGGGGCCTTTGTTATACTCGATCAGGGGAGTTCGTTATACTCGATCAGGGGACTTTGTTATACTCGATCAGGGGCCTTTGATATACTCGATGAGGAGCCTTTGTTATACTCGATCAGGGGACTTTGTTATACTCAAACAGGAGACTTTGTTGTACTCGATCAGGGGGCTTTGTTATACTCGATGAGGGGCCATTGTTATACTCGATCAGGGGACTTTGTTATACTCGATAAGGGGACTTGTTATATTCGATGAGGGAGCTTTGTTATGCTCGATCAAGGGGCTTTTTTATACTCGATCAATGGACTTTGTTATACTCGATCAGTGGACTTTGTTATACTCGATGAGGGGCCTTTGTTTTACTCTATCAGATGACTTTGTTATACTGGATCTGGGGACTTTGTTATACTCGATCATTGTTCTTTGTTATTCTTGATCAGGGGACTTTGTTATACTCGATCAGGGGCCTTTGTTATACTCGATGATGGGCCTTTGTTTTACTCTATCAGATGACTTTGTTATACTGGATCTGGGGACTTTGTTATACTCGATCAGGGTTCTTTGTTATTCTTGATCAGGGGACTTTGTTATACTCGACGAGGGGCCTTTGTTGTACTCAATCAGGGGACTTTGTTATTCTTGATCAAGGGGATTTGTTATACTCGACCAGGGGCCTTTGTTGTACTCAATCTGGGGACTTTGTTATACTCGATGAGGGGCCTTTGTTATACTCGATCGGGAGACTTTGTTATACTCGATCAGGAGACTTTGTTATACTCGATCAGGGGCCTTTGTTATACTCGATGAGGAGCCTTTGTTATACTCGATCAGGGGACTTTGTTATACTCGATCAGGGGACTTTGTTATACTCGGTGAGGGGCCTTTGTTATACTCGATCAGGGGACTTTGTTTTGCTCGATCTGGGGACTTTATTATACTCGATCAGGGGCCTTTGTTATACTCGATGAGGAGCCTTTGTTATACTCGATCAGGGGACTTTGTTATACTCGATCAGGGGACTTTGTTGTACTCGATGAGGGGGCTTTGTTGTTCTCGATGAGGGGCGATTGTTATACTCGATCAGGGGACTTTGTTATACTCGATGAGGGGGCTTTGTTATGCTTGATCAGGGGACTTTGTTATACTCGGTCAGGGGCTTTGTTATACTTGATCAGGGGACTTTGTTATACTCGATCAGGGATCTTTGTTATACTCGTTCAGGGGTCTTTGTTATACTCGTTCAGGGGACTTTGTTATATTCGATCAGGGGACTTTGTTATACTCGATCAGGAGACTTTCTTATACTCGATTAGGGGACTTTTTATACTCGATGAGTGGACTTTAATATACTCGATCGGGGGACTTTGCTATACTCGATGAGGGGCCTCTGTTATACTCGATGAGGGGACTTTGTTATACTCGATCAGGGGCCTTTCTTATACTCGATCAGGGGACTTTGTTATACTCAATCAGGGGACTTTGTTATACTGATAAGGGGACTTTGTTATACTTATTATAATTTCTCGATCAGGGGACTTTGTTATACTCGATCAGGGGACTTTGTTACACTCGATCAGGGGTATTTGTTTTACTCGATAAGGGGCGTTTGTTATACTCGATAATGGGACTTTGTTATGCTCGACCAGGGGCCTTTGTTATACTCGATTAGGGGCCTTTGTTATACTCGAACAGGGGCCTTTGTTATCCTCTATGAATGGGCTTTGTTATACTCGATCAAAAAGCTTTGTTAAAATCGATCAGGGGTCTTTGTTATACTCGATCAGGGGGCTGTGTTATACTCGATCAGGAGACTTTGTTATACTCGATCAGGGGCTTTGTTATACTCGATCAGGGGCCTTTGTCATTCTCGATAAGGGTACCTTGTTATACTCGATCAAGGGACTTTGTTATACTCGATCAGGGGACAATGTTATACTCGATCAGGGGACTTTGTTATACTCGCTCAGGGGACTTTGTTATACTCGATCAGGGGACTTTGTTATACTCGATGAGGGGACTTTGTTATACTCGATCAGGGAACGTTATTATACTCGATCAGGGGACTTTGTTATACTCGATGAGGGGCCTTTGTTATACTTGATCAGGGGACTTTGTTATACTCGATCACTGCACTTTGTTATACTCGATGAGGGGACTTTGTTATACTCGATGAGGAGCCTTTGTTATACTCGATCAGGGGACTTTGTTATACTCGATCAGGGGACTTTGTTATACTCGTTCAGGGGACTTTGTTATACTCGATCACTGGACTTTGTTATACTCCTGGATCAGGGTTATTATAGCCCGATCAGGGGACTCTTGTTATACTCGATGAGGGGCTCGGTTATACTCGATCAGAGTGGCTTTGTTATACCTCGATCAGGGACTTTGTTATACCTCGATCAAGGGCGCTTGGTTATAATTTGATGAGGGGCCTTTGTTATACCTTCCGATCAGGAGCTTTGTTACACTCGATGAGGGGGCTTGTTATACTTGGATCAGGGACTTTTGTTATACCTGGATCAGGGCCTTGTTATACTCGATCAGGAGCTTTTGAGTTATACTCGATCAGGGGGCTTTGCGAGTACTTGGACTGGGACTTTGTTATACTTCGATCAGGATCTTTGTTATACCTGTTCAGGGTCTTTGTTATACTCGTTCAGGGACTTTGTTATACTCGATCAGGGACTTTGTTATACTCGATCAGGAGACTTTCTTATACTCGATAAGGGGACTTTGTTATACTCGATGAGGGGGCGTTCTTATACTTGATTAGGGGACTTTGTTATACTCGATCAGGGGACTTTGTTATACTCGATGAGGGGCCTTTGTTTTCCTCTATCAGATGACTTTGTTATACTTGATCTAGGGACTTTGTTATATCTGATGAGGGGTCTTTGTTATACTCGATCAGGGGACTTTGTTTTACTCGATCAGGGGACTTTGTTATACTCGATCAGAGGGCTTTGTTTATACTCGATGAGGGGCCTTTGTTATACTCGATTAGGGACTTTGTTATAGTCGACCAGGGGACTTTGTTATACTCGATCAGGGGACTTTGTTATACTCGATCAATAGGCTTTGTTATACTTGATGAGGGGACTTGCTATACTCGACCAGGGGACTTTGTTATTCTCGATCAGGGGACTTTTTAGTACTCGATGAGGGGCCTTGTTATACTCGATAAGGGGCCATTGTTATACTCGATCAGGGGACTTTGTTATACTCGATAAGGAGACTTTGTTATACTCGATGAGGGGCTTTGTTATACTTTATCAGGGGACTTTCTTATACTCTATGAGGGCACTTTGTTATACTCGATCAGGGATCTTTGTTATACTATTTCAGGGGGCTTTGTTATACTCGGTCAGGTGACTTTGTTATACTCGATGAGGGGCTTTGTAATACTCTATCAGGGGACTTTGTTATACTCGATCAGGGATCTTTGTTATACTCGTTTAGGGGGCTTTGTTAAACTCGATCAGAGGAGTTTCTTACACTCGATCAGGGGACTTTCTTACATTCGATCAGGGGAATTTGTTATTTTCGATGAGGGGGCTTTGTTACACTCGATTAGGGGACTTTGTTATACTCGATCAGGGAACTTTGTTATACACGATCAGGGGACTTTGTTATACTCGATTTGGGGGCTTTGTTATACTCGATTAAGAGGCTTTGTTATGCTTGATCAGGGGACTTTGTTATACTCGATGAGGGGCCTTTGTTGTACTCGATGAGGGGCCTTTGTTTTACTCGATCAGGGGACTTTGTTATAGTTGATCAGGGCAGATCAGTGGACTTTGTTATACTCGATCAGGGGACTTTAATATACTCGATCAGGGGACTTTGCTATACTCGATGAGGGGCCTTTGTTATAGAAGGACTAGGCAAGATCAGTGACCTTGTTATACTCGATCAGGGACTTTAATATACTGGATCAGGGACTTTGCTATACTCGATGAGGGGCCTTTGTTATACTCTGATCAGGACTTTTTATACAATAATATGGGGACTTTGTTATACTCGATCAGGGGCCTTTGTTATACTCGATCAGGGAACTTTGTTATACCCGATCAGTGGACTTTGTTTTACTTGATCAGGGGACTTTGTTATACTCGATCAGGCGACTTTGTTATACTCGATCAGGGGACTTTGTTATACACGATCAGGTGACTTTGTTTTACTCGATCAGGGACTTTGTTGTACTCGATGAGGGGGCTTTGTTGTACTCGATCAGGGGCCTTTGTTATACTCGAAAAGGGGCCATTGTTATACTCGATCAGGGAAATTTGTTATACTCGATAAGGGGACTTTGTTATACTCGATGAGGGGGCTTTGTTATACTTGAATAGGGGACTTTGTTATACTCGATCAGGGGACTTTGTTATACTCGATGAGGGGCCTTTGCTTTACTCTATCAGATGACTTTGTTATACTGGATCTGGGGACTTTGTTATACCTGATGAGGGGCCTTTGTTATACTCGATCAGGGGACTTTGTTTTACTCGATCAGGGGACTTTGTTTTACTCGATCAGGGGACTTTGTTTTACTCAATTAGGGGACTTTGTTATACTCGATCAGGGGGCTTTGTTATACTCGAACAGGGGATTTTGTTATACTCGATCAGGGGCCTTTGTTGTACTCGATCAGGCGACTTTGTTATACTCGACCTGGGGCCTTTGTTTTGCTGGATCAGGGGCCTTTGTCATACTCGATAATGGGATTTTGTTATACTTGATGAGGGGCCTTTGTTATAATTTCGATCAGGGCTTTGTTTAACTCGATATGGGCCTCGTGTTATACCTGATTAGGGACTTTGTTATACCGATGAGGGCCTCCCTGGTTATACTCGATGAGGGGGCTTTCTCTTATACTGATCCGGGGCTTGTTATAGTCGATTAGGGGGCTTTGTTATACCTCGATCAGGGTCTTTGTTATAATTGATCAGAGGGCTTGTTATACCCGACTTCAGGGACTTTTTTTATACCGGGATCATCAGAGGCGTTTGTTATATCAGATCATGCCTTTGTTATACCTGACAGTGCTTTTTGTTATATTTGATCAGGAGACTTTGTTATACTCGATCAGAGGCCTTTGTTATACTCGATCAGGGAGCTTTGTTATACTCGATAAGGGGGCTTTGTTATACTTGATCAGGGGACTTTGTTATACTCGATCAGGGATCTTTGTTATACTCGATCAGGGGTCTTTGTTATACTTGTTCAGGGGACTTTGTTATACTCGATCAGGGGACTTTGTTATACTCGATCAGAAGACTTTCTTATACTCGATGAGGGGACTTTTTATACTCGATGAGTGGACTTTAATATTCTCGACCAGGGGACTTTGCTATACTCGATGAGGGGCCTTTGTTATACTCGAACAGGGGCCTTTGTTATACTCGAACAGGGGCCTTTGCTATCCTCTATGAGCGGACTTTGTTATACTCGATGAGGGGGCTTTGTTAAAATCGATCAGGGGTCTTTGTTATACTCGATCAGGGGGCTTTATTATTCTCGATCAGGGGACTTTGTTATACTCGATCAGGGGCTTTTGTTATACTCGATCAGGGGCCTTTGTCATTCTCGATAAGGGTACCTTGTTATACTCGATCAAGGGACTTTGTTATACTTGATCAGGGGACATTGTTATACTCGATCAGGGGACTTTGTTATACTCGAACAGGGGACTTTGTTATACTCGATCAGGGGAGTGTGTTATACTCGATCAGGGGACTTTGTTATACTCGATCAGGGAACGTTATTATACTCGATTAGGGGACTTTGTTATACTCGATGAGGGGCCTTTGTTATACTTGATCAGAACTTTGTTATCCTCGATCAGGGACTTTGTTATACTCGAGTAAGGAGCCTTTGTTACTTCTCGATCTAGGGACTTTGTTATACTCGATCAGGGACTTTGTTATACTCGTTCAGGGGACTTTGTTATACTCGATCAGGGACTTTGTTATACTCGGTAGGGGACTTTGTTATACTCGATCAGGGACTTTGTTTATACTCGATCAGGGGCCTTTGTTATACTCGATGAGGCCTTTGTTATACTCGATCAGGGGACTTTGTTATATATCAGGGGACTTTGTTGTACTCGATCAGGGGGTTTTGTTGTACGCGATGAGGGGCCTTGTTATACTCGATAAGGGGCCATTGTTATACTCGATCAGGGGACTTTGTTATACTCGATAAGGGGACTTTGTTATACTCGATAAGGGGGCTTTGTTATGTTTGATCAGGGGACTTTGCTATACTCGATAATGGTTCTTTGTTATTCTTGATCAGGGGACTTTGTTATACTCGATCAGGGGACTTTGTTATACTCGATCAGGGGACTTTGTTACACTCGATCAGGGGTATTTGTTTTACTCGAAAAGGGGTCTTTGTTATACTCGACCAGGGGCCTTTGTTATACTCGATCAGGGGCCTTTGTTATACTCGAACAGGGACCTTTGCTATACTCGATGAGGGGGCTTTGTTATACTCGATGAGGGGGGTTTGTTATACTCGATCAGGGGGCTTTGTTATACTCGATGAGGGGTCTTTGTTATACTCGATCAGGGGGCTTTGTTATACTCGATCAGGGGACTTTGTTATACTCGATCAGGGGCTTTTGTTATACTCAATGAGGGGCTTTTGTCTTTCTCGATAAGGGGACAGCAGTATACTCGATCAAGGACTTTGTTATACTGGATGAGGGGACATTGTTATACTCGATGAGGGGCCTTTGTTATACTCGATCAGGGGACTTTGTTATACTCGATCAGGGGACTTTGTTGTACTTGATCAGGGGCTTTGTTATACTCGATGAGGAACGTTTGTTATATACTGGATGAGGGGACATTGTTATACTCGATGAGGGGCCTTTGTTATACTCGATCAGGGGACTTTGTTATACTCGATCAGGGGACTTTGTTGTACTTGATCAGGGGCTTTGTTATACTTAATCATGGGGCTTTGTTATACTCGATCAGGGGGCTTTGTTATACTTGATCAGGGGTCTTTGTTATACTCGATCTTTGGACTTTGTTATACTCGATCAGGGGACTTTAATATACTCGATCATTGGACTTTGCAATACTCGATGAGGGGGCTTTGTTATGTTTGATCAGGGGACTTTGTTATACTCGATCAGGGGACTTTTTTATGCTCGATCAAGGGGCTTTGTTATACTCGATCGGGGACTTTGTTATACTCGATCAGTGGACTTTGTTATACTCGATCAGGGGCCTTTGTTTTACTCTATCAGATGACTTTGTTATACTGGATCTGGGGACTTTGTTATACTCGATCAGGGTTCTTTGTTATTCTTGATCAGGGGACTTTGTTATACTCGACCAGGGGCCTTTGTTGTACTCAATCAGGGGTCTTTGTTATACTCGATGAGGGGCCTTTGTTATACTCGATCGGGGAATTTGTTATACTCGATCAGGGGACTTTGTTATACTCGATCAGGGGCCTTTGTTATACTCGATGAGGAGCCTTTGTTACACTCGATCAGGGGACTTTGTTATACTCAATTAGGGGCCTTTGTTATACTCGATCAGGGGACTTTGTTATGCTCGACCAGGGGCCTTTGTTAAACTCGATCAGGGGCCATTGTTATACTCGAACAGGGACCTTTGTTATACTCGAAGAGGGGCTTTGTTATATATACTCTGATGGGGGGGTTTGTTATACTCGATCAGGGGCTTTGTTATACTCATCCAGGGTCTTTGTTATACTCGATCAGGGGCTGTTGCCGCTCGATCAGGGACT
Organism: Homarus americanus; assembly: GCF_018991925.1. Taxonomy (NCBI): domain Eukaryota; kingdom Metazoa; phylum Arthropoda; class Malacostraca; order Decapoda; family Nephropidae; genus Homarus; species Homarus americanus. The sequence goes on from NW_024730845.1 coordinate 16,318, forward strand.
TTGTTATACTCGATCAGGGCTTTTGTTATACTCGATGAAGTGCACTTTGTCTTTCTCGTAAAGGACGCTTGTTATACTCAATCAAGGGACTTTGTTATACTCGATCAGGGGACATTGTTATACTCGATTAGGGGACTTTCGTACCTCGATCAGGGACTTTGTTATATACTCGATCAGGGGGCCTGTTATACTCGATGAGGACGCTGTTATACTCGATGAGGAGCGTTTGTTATACTGGATGAGGGACATTGTTATACTCGATGGGGGCCTTTGTTATACTCGATCAGGGGACTTTGTTATGCTCGATCAGGGGACTTTGTTGTACTTGATCAGGGGCTTTGTTATACTTGATCAGGGGACTTTGTTATACTCGATCAGGGGGCTTTGTTATACTTGATCAGGGGTCTTTGTTATACTCGATCAGTGGACTTTGTTATACTCGATCAGGGGACTTTAATATACTCGATCATTGGACTTTGCAATACTCGATGAGGGGGCTTTGTTATGTTTGATCAGGGGACTTTTTTATACTCGATCAGGGGACTTTTTTATGCTCGATCAACGGGCTTTGTTATACTCGATCAGTGGACTTTGTTATACTCGATCAGTGGACTTTTTTATACTCGATCAGGGGCCTTTGTTTTACTCTATCAGATGACTTTGTTATACTGGATCTTGGGACTTTGTTATACTCGATCAGGGTTCTTTGTTATTCTTGATCAGGGGACTTTGTTATACTCGACCAGGGGCATTTGTTGTACTCAATCAGGGGTCTTTGTTATACTCGATGAGGGGCCTTTGTTATACTCGATCGGGGCCTTTGTTATACTCGATCAGAGGAGAGGAGCCTTTGTTACACTCGATCAGGGGACTTTGTTATACTCAATTAGGGGCCTTTGTTATACTCGATCAGGGGACTTTGTTATGCTCGACCAGGGGCCTTTGTTAAACTCGATCAGGGGACCATTTGTTATACTCGATCACAGGGGACCTTTGTTATACTCGATGAGGGGGCTTTGTTATACTCGATGAGGGGGGTTTGTTATACTCGATCAGGGGGCTTTGTTATACTCGATCAGGGGTCTTTGTTATACTCGATCAGGGGGCTTTGTTATACTCGATCAGGGGACTTTGTTATACTCGATCAGGGGCTTTTGTTATACTCGATGAGGGGCCTTTGTCTTTCTCGATAAGGGGACCTTGTTATACTCGATCAAGGGACTTTGTTATACTCGATCAGGGGACATTGTTATACTCGATTAGGGGACTTTGTTATACTCGATCAGGGGACTTTGTTATACTCGATCAGGGGGCTTTGTTATATTCGATGAGGGGCCTTTGTTATACTCGATGAGGAGCGTTTGTTATACTGGATGAGGGGACATTGTTATACTCGATGAGGGGCCTTTGTTATACTCGATCAGGGGACTTTGTTATACTCGATCAGGGGACTTTGTTGTACTCGATCAGGGGGCTTTGTTATACTTGATCAGGGGTCTTTGTTATACTCGATCAGTGGACTTTGTTATACTCGATCAGGGGACTTTAATATACTCGATCATTGGACTTTGCAATACTCGATGAGGGGGCTTTGTTATGTTTGATCAGGGGATTTTTTTATACTCGATCAGGGGACTTTTTTATGCTCGATCAAGGGGCTTTGTTATACTCGATCAGTGGACTTTGTTATACTCGATCAGTGGACTTTATTATACTCGATCAGGGGCCTTTGTTTTACTCTATCAGATTCTAGCTTATTGCCAGATACCCAAAGAATGTTCTATATTACTGAGGGTATATACAAACACTTGTTGTCTTTAAAAGTAGGTTCTATTCTCGTACGGGAGATATATTACAGTCGGACACAGAAAGCCTGTGGGCACACCACCAGGACTCAGTCTTAACTACCTCTACATCTATCTATGTATTACTACGCGCTGGCCTATACAGATGCCAGCATTCACAAGCTGAATACATAAAGTATAAATGTGATAATTTATATACATAATATGGTGCACAATAAATGGAATATTACATAGAATTAATACATGTTCTGTAATACTTTACTATACATAATTAATAAGAATAATATAACAATATACAGCTGAAGGCACTACTTTGTGTCCATATATATCATACACCTCCCTCCCCCCTATACGCTCATAGTTTCATCTTGAGCGGACCTTTTGTTTCTGAGTCGCTCGGACCTGCGGAGTACTGGGGCAGAAACACAAGGTGGGGATGGATTTACTTTAGAGACATCAACATTAGGGGACTCAATTGGGGAGGGGTCAACACTAGGCAGCTCCACAGGTCGGAGGAAACGACGGTTCCTCCACCATACTCTACCACTAGGAAGACGCACTTGGTAGTCCCTGGACCGGCCAATACCCATAACAACCCCAACCTTGTCCCAGCGGTGAGATACCGGATCTTGAATCCTGATCTGCTGACCGATACTCAACCTGGGAAGGGGGCGGGCATGACAGTCGTACCGAGCAGCGACATCTGCGGCTCGTTCTGCTGCACGGCGGTCACATTCCTCAGTCTTGGCCTGCCACTCTTGAGAAAAAGACTTCGGGTGGGCGGGAACACAAGACCTGAGATGATGTCCGTATAGAACCTGGGCTGGGGAGCGTCCGGTGAAGTTCGGGGTGTTGCGTAACTCCAACAAACCTCGATCGAAGTCCTCGCAGTCGATATTTCCTGAGGGTGACACCTTAAGGATCAGGTGTTTCACAGTCTTGACTGCGGCTTCAGCGTGTCCATTCGCCTGGGGGTAGTGGGGCGAGGTCACGACATGACGGACTCCCCAACGGTCCATGAAGTCCCGGAACTCGTGGCTGGTGAACTGGGGTCCTCCATCAGTCCTGAGGCGGAGGGGAACACCAACTTCTCTGAAGTAATGCCTGAAGCTCCGGATGGTAGCAGTAGCCGTTGTATCACTACCACAGGGGACGACAACAGGCCATCCAGACAGTCGGTCGGCAATGACGAGGAAGGACTTCCCTGCAACTGCAAAGAAATCGGCCGACACAGACTCGAAGGGTCTTGAAGGGTTATCGTCGCACATTAAAGGTTCCTGTTGCTGGCTAGGTTGCAGAATCTGGCACGGTTCACAGGCACGGACGGTACTTGCAATGTCCGCGTTGATTCCGGGCCAAAATACAGTCTGCTTCGCCCGTCGCTTGGTGGCCTCCACTCCTCGATGGCTGTCGTGAAGGCGGGCCAAGGTACGGCGGCGTAGGGCAGCAGGAATAACTACTCGTGGACCATACAAGACGAGGTCTCCATCACAATAGAGGTCCTCGCGTATTTTCCAGTACGGGAGTAGCGATTCATGAAGGTCGTATCGATTCGATGGAAATCCCTGAGACACACAGTCGACGAGCCGGATGTAGGAAGGGTCGGCCCGGGCTGCGGTGCGGAGATCTTCAAGAGTCTTGTCTGCATCCGGTGCTGTAGACTCTTCTGATGTGAAGACGGCCTTCAATGAAACCACTGACTTGAGGGATGCAGCAGCTGTAGAACACAACATCTCGTCCTCTGGGGTGGGGCGACTGACGGGGGCGCGGGACAGGGCATCCGGGATGCACAACAGCTTACCCGCACGCCACACAGCCGTGAAGAGATAAGGCGAGAGCTTCTCTTTCAGACGTTGAAGGCGAGGATTTTCTACTGCATCCAAAGAGTAGTGATTGATTATAGGTATAAGGGGGCGATGATCCGTGAAGAGGGTGAAGTGCTGAAGTCCTATCAGGTAGAAACGGCACTTCGCCATCGCCCAGACAACAGCCAACATCTCCAGCTCAATCGTGGCATATCGGGTCTCAGCGTCCGTCAGGAACCGGGATCCACACTGAATTAAGCGGAGTTGTCCACCGCCATGGTCCTGCAGAAGGGCGTAACCAACGCCGTAGAGTCTGGAGGCGTCAGTCTGGAGGACGGTGGGTAGGGCTGGGTCGTAACAGGCGAGGACAGGTGGACTCACAAGGGCCTGCTTAACTTGCTGGAAGGCCTCTTGATGATCTGGGGTCCACAGGAATGTCCTCCTGGGGCTCAGCAGGGGGCGTAACGGCTGGGCTGCGACGGAGATGTCAGGTGTGAATTCAGCCAGCTGATTGACCAGACCTAAAAAAGAACGGAGGTCTGTTAGGTTGGCAGGGGTTGGAAAATCCCTGATTCCACTTACTTTCTCCGGGTCAGCTGCAATGCCTGATGCTGAGAGAGTGTACCCACAGAAGTTCACTGATGGAGCGGGGACTACAAACTTGTCAGCATTGAGGGTAATCCCGTACTTTCGACATCTGGTGAGAACTTCATATATCCGGGAGAGGTGGGCACAGTAGTCTTCGTCGTTGAGTAAGATATCATCAACCACCTTGACACAATTCGTGACTCCTTGAAGGGCCGCGTCACCACGTTGACAGAATGCATCGCCCGTAGCGGCAAATCCCATGGGGCCTCTGCAATACTGGTATCTTCCAAATGGTGTGATGAATGTAGTCAAGTGTTGGTCTTCTTCGGCCAACTCGATCTGCCAATAACCACATAAGGCGTCCATAGTTGTAAAAAACTTCGCCTTCGGGTCCACACTTCGAACAGCTGCGAAGGGTGTGGGTGAAGGGTGGGCTGGACGGGAAACTTGTTGGTTAAGTTTTGACAGATCGGTGGTGATCCGTACTCCACCACGAGGTTTGGCGACGGGGACGAGAGGGTGGCACCAAGGTGAAGGTTCGTCTCCGGCCGGTTTGATGATTCCCTGAGCAACCATGGAGTCAAGCTCTTGTCTAACTAGCTCCTTGTAGGCGTGAGGAATCAAACGAGGGGTGTGGATGGCAAAAGGTGTAGCACCATCCTTAAGATGAATCTTCATAGGTGGACCCACCATCGGCTTGAGTGGTGTGGATCCTAAAGATTTCTTATTAACCAACACGTCAGCAAACTCCTTGAGAAGGTAAGCTCTTGCGTCAGAAGGGGACGTGTTAGTAGAGATAGGGAATTCCTTCAACCTGTTGACATGGGTGACCTTTAAGATAGGTTTAGGGAATTCCTTGGAAATAATGGCCAATTCTTGACAATGGCCATATGATAAAAGCGGAGTCGGGATACCATTATGAACATCAATCCGGGCTGAGCAAGACTGCTTACCAAAGGTAAGGGTAGCCCAGAAAGATCCCAACGCTGGAGCCATCTTGGAACCATCAGCCGTCAGTTTCGTTGTCTGAGGAGGGGGCTGTAGGTTGCTCCGGGGTATTCCCAAACTTGCTAAATGTTGTGGACCAATTACTGAGACGTCAGCACCGGTGTCAGGTAACATCTGAAGACTGGATGACGAGTTACCGTAAGAAATGACGACATTGATGTGCTGGGGCGTCGTGTCTGTGGAACTACGTACACGACGGCAGGAACGACTGGACACAGCGTCTTGATGCTTGCCAGGAGGGGGCGCGCCAGCACTACCTGAGGATGACTTCTTGGATCCTAGGTGGCGTCCTTTATGTGTCTTCTTACGACAACATTTGTCATAATGGCCCACACGACCACAAAGTCTACACTGAACTTTGCTAGCAGGGCACTTGACTGTGTAAGCCCAGTGACCCTGGCGGTCGCAACTTCTGCACACGCTTTGAGCAGCTGGGCACTGGGAGGCATTATGCTGTCTCGCACAGCTGTTACACAAAGCTGCTGCTGAAGGTGTAGCTGGAGGGTGAGGGGTGGGGTTACCTTGCTGCTTCTTACCCTTTCTGTAGGAAGACACTGCCCTCACCTGGTCAGGCTGTGAGCGTAAAGCTGAAGTCGCACACCTGGCGGCCTCGTACGCTCGACATTTCGTAACAACATCTTGAAGGGAGGAAGTGGGGTCGAGGGAAATGAGACGCTGAACTAGCTCTTCATCTCGGACACCCGTTAAGATAATTGTCTTAAGTTGTGTTTCTTCACAGACTTGAGAATGTCCGGGACAAACATCAACTTCCTCTGAACACCTTTTGAGCCTTACAAAAAACGCGTCAAAAGATTCTCCCTCAAGCTGTTTACATTGGAGGAGTTGTCTTCTCCTGAGTGCTTCGTTGCGCTGTCCCTTGACGTGTTCCTGCAACTTGTCGAGCACGGCCTCTACCGTCAGAGTTGTCGTAGGAGGCACTTGAAGTGTGTGCTCGAGAGTACGTTGTGTCTCTAAGGACAAGCACATACGAAGCTGGATCATTTGTTTCGGCTGTGATAAACTGGACAAGTCAACCATTGTTGCGTAGTCTTGCCAACGTCGACGCCATTCCCGAAACATCTGATAAGAAGCGTCAGACATCAGAGAGGGAGGCGTCTGTACAGCAGCCTTTTGAGGTGTTGTTCCGACTCTGGGAAATGAGGTACCAGTACCTCTAGTCGCATCAACATCAGTTGTAGCAGACGAATCTTGTACGGTAGAACGTTGTGGGGAGGCTAACAGAGAAATCAAAGCTTCAAATCTGGCTTGATCCTCCTGTCTTCTAAGGTCATCCTCACGTCTACGTATGTCTTCGAGTTCTCTGCGTGTTTGTTCCTCTTTGTGGCGTCGTCTTTCAGACTCTTTGTACCTAATTTCTTCCTCTTCTCTCCTTGCAATATCGTCCCGGCGTCGAGAAGTTTCCATCCACTTTATCAGTTGAAGGAGATCTGTGGACGCATGTATCGCAGGAGAGCTGGCTCGCGACGAGCGAGGAGATTCTGTGGGTGATTGGGCATTGTCACTGTGGGGAGTGTGGGTGGGTGGGGAGAGATCTCCCACACTAAAACTCGTAGCCCCATCGTCCAGGGTATCGTTATGATCCCTGTGAGACATGCCGACTGCTTCTGTACTCTATCTGTGCAAAAGATCGGGTCAGCCCCTCGTAATCTATGCACAGAATTACAGAAGTTTACAGTAAGTCACAAGAAATATAAGGTGAATGCGTGTGTGTGTGTGTGTGTGTGTGTGTCTGGCGGGAGGGGAGAGACTTGGCGCGCTGCCAGACGGAGGAGCGAGTGGCCAGCGTCACGTAGCTCCTCAGTCACCCTCAGACCATAGACGGGAGAGCACGTACTGTCGGGTCGCTCCCTTAGTCAGCTGACCGCAACTTGCACAGACAATTATGACTAAAATACACAGCACAACACTTCACAAAACACTTCACTTCACAGCACAGCACTGTACACAGCATAGCACTTCACAACACTGTAAGTCTAGAGGCTTGTAGTAGTCTTGCTGTCGGCTGAAGTGGAAGAGACGCCATAAACAGAGTCCGGGCGGGAAGGCTTGGTCCACTACATCTCACTGAGAAATAATCACTGCGCCATCTAGCGTATTGCCAGATACCCAAAGAATGTTCTATATTACTGAGGGTATATACAAACACTTGTTGTCTTTAAAAGTAGGTTCTATTCTCGTACGGGAGATATATTACAGTCGGACACAGAAAGCCTGTGGGCACACCACCAGGACTCAGTCTTAACTACCTCTACATCTATCTATGTATTACTACGCGCTGGCCTATACAGATGCCAGCATTCACAAGCTGAATACATAAAGTATAAATGTGATAATTTATATACATAATATGGTGCACAATAAATGGAATATTACATAGAATTAATACATGTTCTGTAATACTTTACTATACATAATTAATAAGAGTAATATAACAATATACAGCTGAAGGCACTACTTTGTGTCCATATATATCATACACAGATGACTTTGTTATACTGGATCTGGGGACTTTGTTATACTCGATCAGGGTTCTTTGTTATTCTTGATCAGGGGACTTTGTTATACTCGACCAGGGGCCTTTGTTGTACTCAATCAGGGGTCTTTGTTATACTCGATGAGGGGCCTTTGTTATACTCGATCGGGGAATTTGTTATACTCGATCAGGGGACTTTGTTATACTCGATCAGGGGCCTTTGTTATACTCGATGAGAGCCTTTGTTACACTCGATCAGGGGACTTTGTTATACTCAATTATGGGCCTTTGATTATAGTCGATCAGGGGACTTTGTTATGCTCGACCAGGGGCCTTTGTTATACTCGATCAGGGGCCTTTGTTATACTCGAACAGGGACCTTTGTTATACTCGATTAGGGGGCTTTGTTATACTCGATGAGGGGGGTTTGTTATACTCGATCAGGGGGCTTTGTTATACTCGATCAGGGGTCTTTGTTATACTCAATCAGGGGGCTTTGTTATACTCGATCAGGGGACTTTGTTATACTCGATCAGGGGCTTTTGTTATACTCGATGAGGGGCCTTTGTCTTTCTCGATAAGGGGACCTTGTTATACTCGATCAAGGGACTTTGTTATACTCGATCAGGGGACATTGTTATACTCGATCTGGGGACTTTGTTATACTCGATCTGGTGACTTTGTTGTACTCGATGAGGGGGCTTTGTTGTACTCGTTTAGGGGCCATTGTTATACTCGATCAGGGGACTTTGTTATACTGGATAAGGGGACTTTGTTATACTCGATGAGGGGGCTTTGTTATGCTTGATCAGGGGACTTTGTTATACTCGATCAGGGGACTTTAATATGCTCGATCAAGGGGCTTTGTTATACTCAACCAATGGACTGTGTTATACTCGATCAGGGGACTTTGTTACACTTGATCAGGGGACTTTGTTGTACTCGATCAGGGGACTTTGTTATACTCGATCAGGGGACGTTATTATACTCGATCAGGAGAATTTGTTATACTCGATGAGGGGCCTTTGTTATACTCGATCAGGGGAGTTTGTTATACTCGATCAGGGGATTTTGTTATACTCGATCAGGGGACTTTGATATACTCGATGAGGAGCCTTTGTTATACTCGATCAGGGGACTTTGTTATACTCGAACAGGAGACTTTGTTGTACTCGATCAGGGGGCTTTGTTGTACTCGATGAGGGGCCATTGTTATACTCGATCAGGGGACTTTGTTATACTCGATAAGGGGACTTTGTTATATTCGATGACGGAGCTTTGTTATGCTCGATCAAGGGGCTTTGTTATACTCGATCAGTGGACTTTGTTATACTCAATGAGGGGCCTTTGTTTTAGTCTATCAGATGACTTTGTTATACTGGATCTGGGGACTTTGTTATACTCGATCAGGGTTCTTTGTTATTCTTGATCAGGGGACTTTGTTATACTCGATCAGGGGCCTTTGTTATACTCGATGAGGGGCCTTTGTTTTACTCTATCAGATGACTTTGTTATACTGGATCTGGGGACTTTGTTATACTCGATCAGGGTTCTTTGTTATTCTTGATCAAGGGACTTTGTTATACTCGACGAGGGGCCTTTGTTGTACTCAATCAGGGGACTTTGTTATTCTTGATCAAGGGGCTTTTGTTATACTCGACCAGGGGCCTTTGTTGTACTCAATCTGGTTTGTTATACTCGATGAGGGGCCTTTGTTATACTCGATCGGGAGAATTTGTTATACTCGATCAGGGACTTTGTTATACTCGATCAGGGGCCTTTGTTATACTCGATGAGGAGCCTTTGTTATACTCGATCAGGGGACTTTGTTATACTCGATCAGGGGACTTTGTTATACTCGGTGAGGGGCCTTTGTTATACTCGATCAGGGGACTTTGTTTTGCTCGATCTGGGGACTTTGTTATACTCGATCAGGGGCCTTTGTTATACTCGATGAGGAGCCTTTGTTATACTCGATCAGGGGACTTTGTTATACTCGATCAGGGGACTTTGTTGTACTCGATGAGGGGGCTTTGTTGTACTCGATGAGGGGCGATTGTTATACTCGATCAGGGGACTTTGTTATACTCGATAAGGGGAATTTGTTATACTCGATGAGGGGGCTTTGTTATGCTTGATCAGGGGACTTTGTTATACTCGGTCAGGGGACTTTCTTATCCTCGATCAAGGGGCTTTGTTATACTAAATCAATGGACTTTGTTATACTCGATCAGGGGACTTTGTTACACTCGATCAGGGGACTTTGTTGTACTCGATCAGGGGAATTTGCTATACTCGATCAGGTGACGTTATTATACTCGATCAGGGGCCTTTGTTATACTCGATCAGGGGACTTTGTTATACTCATCAGGGGACTTTGTTATACTCGATCAGGGGCCTTTGTTATACTCGATCAGAGGACTTTGTTATACTCAAACAGGGGACTTTCTTATACTCGATCAGGTGACGTTATTATACTCGATCAGGGGCCTTTGTTATACTCGATCAGGGGACTTTGTTATACACGATCAGGGGCCTTTGTTATACTCGATGAGGGGCCTTTGTTTTACTCTATCAGATGACTTTGTTATTCTTGATCAGGGGACTTTGTTATACTCGACCAGGGGCCTTTGTTGTACTCAATCAGGGGACTTTGTTGTACTCGATGAGGGGCCTTTGTTATACTCGATCGGGGGACTTTGTTATACGCGATCAGGGGACTTTGCTATACTCGATCAGCGGCCTTTGTTATACTCGATGAGGAGCCTTTGTTACACTCGATCAGGGGACTTTGTTATACTCGATAAGGGGCCTTTGTTATACTCGATCAGGGGACTTTGTTATACTCGATCAGGGGACTTTGTTATACATGATGAGGGATCTTTGTTATACTCGATCAGTGGACTTTGTTATACTCGATCAGGGGACTTTAATATACTCGATCATTGGACTTTGCTATACTCGATCAGGGAACATTGTTATATTCAATCAGGGGACTTTGTTATACTCGATCAGGGGGCTTTGTTATACTCGTTCAGGTGACTTTGTTATACTCGATCAGGGGACTTTGTTATTCTCGATCAGGAGACTTTCTTATACTCGATGAGGGGACTTTTTATTCTCGATAGTGGTATTTGTTATACTCGATCAGGGGACTTTAATATACTCGATCAGGGGACTTTGCTCTACTCGATCAGGGGGCTTTAATATACTCGATGAGGGGACTTTGTTATACTCGATGAGGGGCCTTTGTTATACTCGATCAGGGGACTTTGTTATACTCGATCAGGGGGCTTTGTTATACTCGATCAGGGGACTTTGTTATACTCGATCAGGGGCCTTTGATATACTCGATCAGGGACGTTATTATACTCGATCAGGGACTTTGTTATACGCGATGAGGGGCCTTGTTATACCCCTCAATCAGGGACTTTGTTATACTCGATCAGTGGACTTTGTTATACTCGATGAGGGGCCTTTGTTTTACTCTATCAGATGACTTTGTTATACTGGATCTGGGGACTTTGTTATACTCGATCAGTGGGCTTTGTTATACTCGATCAGGGGACTTTGTTATACTCTATCAGGCCACTTTGTTATACTCGATCAGGTATCTTTGTTATACTCGTTCAGGGGGCTTTGTTATACTCGGTCAGGTGACTTTGATATACTCGATTAGGGGACTTTGTTATTCTCGATCAGGCGACTTTCTTATACTCGATGAGGGGACTTTTTATACTCGATCAGTGGACTTTGTTATACTCGATCAGGGGACGTTGTTATACTCGAACGGGGGACGTTGTTTTACTTGATCAGGGGACTTTGTTATACTCGATGAGGGGCCTTTGTTATACTCGATCAGGGGACTTTGTTATACTCGATCAGGGGACTTCGTTATACTCGATCAGGCGACGTTATTATACTCGATCAGGGGACTTTGTTGTACTCAATGAGGGGCCTTTGTTATACTCGATCAAGGGAATTTGTTATACTCGATCAATGGACTTTGTTATTCTCGATCTGGGGCCTTTGTTATACTCGATGAGGAGCCTTTTTTATACTCGATCAGGGGACTTTGTTATACTCGATCAGGGGACTTTATTATAGTCGATCAGGGGACTTTGTTATACTCGATAAGGGGACGTTATTATACTCGATCAGGGGAGTTTGTTATACTCGCTGAGGGGCCTTTGTTATACTCGATCAGGGGACTTTGTTTTGCTCGATCAGGGGACTTTGTTATACTCGATCAGGGACCTTTGTTATGCTCGATGAGGAGCCTTTGTTATACTCGATCTGGGGACTTTGTTATACTCGATCAGGGGACTTTGTTGTACTCGATCAGGGGGCATTGTTGTACTCGATGAGGGGCCATTGTTATACTCGATCAGGGGACTTTGTTATACTCGATAAGGGGACTTTGTTATACTCGATGAGGGGGCTTTGTTATGCTTGA
>NW_024730846.1:0-12577 GCF_018991925.1 Homarus americanus
TCTGAACGGAAAATAATGGATAGAATTACTTGGGGGTAGATATTGCTGGACAGGGTTGACAATTTGCCTAGAGTGGGTGACGATGAAACAAAGTGTTTTGATTAATGAATGTTGTGTAGCGGCGCCTGTAGGTGAGGGATACTGGAGCTATAGATAATATGGAAGAGAAGCTTACAGCACTAAGAGGAAGGACACTAGATATAAAGGACACTGGAGATGAAGAGAAAGAGAGAGCGAAATAATATTGTTTTCTTTCATAAAGAAAACATCTTTGAACTGTTGCCTGGGGAAGCAGTCCCCGGCAGCGCCACTGCCAGTACCAATACTGTAATTTCTTTTGATCTTACAATGTGTGTTATTTACTCTGCCTCTCAAAAGGTCGTTGTTGGCTGTTAATTCCTCGCTTGTTACGCCTCTGAGGCTTCCAGTGTTTATACTCTTCTCTGAACTCGTTTGTTTGATCTCCTAGCCTGGGACATTTGTTGTCTGAGCAGTTTGTTTTATTTTCGTACATATTATTTTCCTTGTTCACCTAGCTAAGGTTTTCGTTCAGCTGAGCCGCGTCTGACCCATAAACATATTCCGCCTTATGTCACTCACGATCGTCCTGGGGAAATTCCAAATTTCCTTTCACCAAGATATTGTTTATTGGTGCATAAAACGAGGAACTTGATATAATGAATGTAAGGTAGTGGGCAAAGTGGGACTCTCACGGGCTGGATCTGCTGGCTCCTGGTGGGGTGGATGGGACGGGACACAGATCTTATAGCTTCGTATCTCCCACACACTGCTCTCACAACTCTATTTCCCCCATACACTGCTCCCACAACTCTATCTCTCCCACACACGGCTCCCACAACCCTATCTCCCCCACACACAGCTCCCACAACCCTATCTCTCCCACACACGGCTCCCACAACCCTTTCTCTCCCACACACGGCTCCCACAACCCTATCTCTCCCACACACGGCTCCCACAACTCTATCTCACCACCACACACGGCTCCCAACCCTGTCTCCTCTAGCTGTCTCTACCACACACGGCTCCCACAACCCTATCTCTCCCCACACGCTCCCCAACTCTATCTCTACCAGCTCTGTCCACACGGCTCCCCAACCCTATCTCCCCCACACTGACTCCCACAACCCTATCTCCCACACACGGCTCCCTTGCTGTCTCCCCACACGGCTCCCACAACCCCCTCTCTCCCACACACGGCTCCCACAACCCTATCTCCCCCACACACAGCTCCCACAACCCTATCTCTCCCACACACAGCTCCCACAACCCTATCTCTCCCACACACAGCTACCACAACCCTTTCTCTCCCACACACGGCTCCCACAACCCTATCTCTCCCACACACTGCTCCCACAACTCTATCTCTCCCACATACGGCTCCCACAACCATATCTCCCCCACACACTGCTCACACAACCCTATCTCTCCCACACACTGCTACCACAACCCTTTCTCTCCCACACACGGCTCCCACAACCCTATCTCTCTCACACACGGCTCCCACAACTCTATCTCTCCCACACACGGCTCCCACAACCCTAATACACACGTTTTTACTTCCATAAGTCTTAATGGGAGGAAGGTCAAGCTCTTCACCATATAGAGACGAATTAGATGATAAATAATGAAAAAAAAATATTACGAGTTTCTAAAGAGATTAATTTTAATTGTTGTATTGTAGTTATTGTATTTTCTTCATATGATTCCTCTCAGCTGGTGTTTTTGTGGGTTAAACTCTTACAAAGTTCTCACAAGTTAGTTACGACGGTCGGTGTAAGTGTTTTATTTTTCGTTAATGAGATTGCTTTTTTTTTATCAGAAGCGATGTGATTGGACCTGGGCTGTTGTTTTAACCTCCTTCAGTGTGTTTTATATATACATATATATAATGGGGGGCGGGGGTTCTTTTTATAGAACATATATATATATGTGTGTGTGTGTGTGTGTGTGTGTGTGTGTGTGTGTGTGTGTGTGTGTGTGTGTATTTGAGTGGTCCCAGATAATTATAATATATTCTATTATGAATCACGAGAATATGGATGTTGGTACCTGTATGATATATATGGACACAAAGTAGTGCCTTCAGCTGTATATTGTTATATTACTCTTATTAATTATGTATAGTAAAGTATTACAGAACATGTATTAATTCTATGTAATATTCTATTTATTGTGCAGCATATTATGTATATAAATTATCACATTTATACTTTATGTATTCAGCTTGTGAATGCTGGCATCTGTATAGGCCAGCGCGTAGTAATACATAGATGTAGAAGTAGTTAATACCGAGTCCTGGTGGTGTGCCCACAGGCTTTTCCTGTGTCCTCTGTAATATCATCTCCCGTACGAGAATAGAACCTACTTTTAAAGATAACAAAAGTGTTTGTATATACCCTCAGTAATATAGAACATTCTTTGGGTATCTGGCAATACGCTAGATGGCGCAGTGATTATTTCTCAGTGAGATTCAGTGGACCAAGCCTTCCCGGGACTCTGTTTATGGCGTCTCTTCCACTTCAGCCGACAGCAAGACTACTACAAGCCTCTAGACTTACAGTGTTGTGAAGTGCTATGCTGTGTACAGTGCTGTGCTGTGAAGTGAAGTGTTTTGTGAAGTGCTGTGCTGTGTATTTTAATCATAATTGTCTGTGCAAGTTGCGGTCAGATGACCAAGGGAGCAGCCCCACAGTACGTTCTCTCCCGTCTCTGGTCTGAGGGTGACTGAGGAACCCGCGCTCGACGCTGCCCACACGCTCCTACGTCTGGCAGCGCGCCAAGTCTCTCCCCTCCCGCCAGACACACACACACACACACGCATTCACCTTATATTTCTGGTGACTTACTGTAAACTTCTGTAATTCTGTGCATAGATTACGAGGGGCTGACCCGATCTTTTGCACAGATAGAGTACAGAAGCAGTCGGCATGTCTCACAGGGATCATAACGATACCCTGGACGATGGGGTTACGAGTTTTAGTGTGGGAGACCTCTCCCTACCCACGATTACGCCCCACGCCCCCCACAGTGACAGTGCCCAATCACCCACAGAATCTCCTCGCTCATCGCGAGCCAGCTCTCCTGCGATGCATGCGTCCACAGATCTCCTTCAACTGATAAAGTGGATGGAAACTTCTCGACGCCGGGACGATATTGCAAGGAGAGAAGAGGAAGAAATTAGGTACAAAGAGTCTGAAAGACGACGCCACAAAGAGGAACAAACACGCAGAGAACTCGACGACATACGTAGACGTGAGGATGACCTTAGAAGACAGGAGGATCAAGCCAGATTTGAAGCTTTGATTTCTCTGTTAGCCTCCCCACAACGTTCTACCGTACAAGATTCGTCTGCTACAACTGATGTTGATGCGACTAGAGGTACTGGTACCTCATTTCCCAGAGTCGGAACAACACCTCAAAAGGCTGCTGTACAGACGCCTCCCTCTCTGATGTCTGACGCTTCTTATCAGATGTTTCGGGAATGGCGTCGACGTTGGCAGGACTACGCAACAATGGTTGACTTGTCCAGTTTATCACAGCCGAAACAAATGATCCAGCTTCGTATGTGCTTGTCCTTAGAGACACAACGTACTCTCGAGCACACACTTCAAGTGCCTCCTACGACAACTCTGACGGTAGAGGCCGTGCTCGACAAGTTGCAAGAACACGTCAAGGGACAGCGCAACGAGGCACTCAGGAGAAGACAACTTCTCCAATGTAAACAGCTTGATGAAGAATCTTTTGACGCGTTTTTTGTAAGGCTCAAAAGGTGTTCAGAGGAAGTTGATGTTTGTCCCGGACATTCTCAAGTCTGTGAAGAAACACAACTTAAGACAATTATCTTAACGGGTGTCCGAGATGAAGAGCTAGTTCAGCGTCTCATTTCCCTCGACCCCACTTCCTCCCTTCAAGATGTTGTTACGAAATGTCGAGCGTACGAGGCCGCCAGGTGTGCGACTTCAGCTTTACGCTCACAGCCTGACCAGGTGAGGGCAGTGTCTTCCTACAGAAAGGGTAAGAAGCAGCAAGGTAACCCCACCCCTCACCCTCCAACTACACCTTCAGCAGCAGCTTTGTGTAACAGCTGTGCGAGACAGCATAATGCCTCCCAGTGCCCAGCTGCTAAAAGCGTGTGCAGAAGTTGCGACCGCCAGGGTCACTGGGCTTACACAGTCAAGTGCCCTGCTAGCAAAGTTCAGTGTAGACTTTGTGGTCGTGTGGGCCATTATGACAAATGTTGTCGTAAGAAGACACATAAAGGACGCCACCTAGGATCCAAGAAGTCATCCTCAGGTAGTGCTGGCGCGCCCCCTCCTTCTGGCAAGCATCAAGACGCTGTGTCCAGTCGTTCCTGCCGTCGTGTACGTAGTTCCACAGACACGACGCCCCAGCACATCAATGTCGTCATTTCTTACGGTAACTCGTCATCCAGTCTTCAGATGTTACCTGACACCGGTGCTGACGTCTCAGTAATTGGTCCACAACATTTAGCAAGTTTGGGAATACCCGGGAGCAACCTACAGCCCCCTCCTCAGACAACGAAACTGACAGCTGACGGTTCCAAGATGGCTCCAGCGTTGGGATCTTTCTGGGCTACCCTTACCTTTGGTAAGCAGTCTTGCTCAGCCCGGATTGATGTTCATAATGGTATCCCGACCCCGCTCTTATCATATGGCCATTGTCAAGAGTTGGCCATTATTTCCAAGGAATTCCCTAAACCTATTTCATTGAAGGCCGTCTTCACAGAAGAGTCTACAGCACCGGATGCAGACAAGACCCTTGAAGATCTCCGCACCGCAGCCCGGGCCGACCCTTCCTACATCCGGCTCGTCGACTGTGTGTCTCAGGGATTTCCATCTAACCGATACGACCTTCATGAATTGCTACTCCCGTACTGGAAAATACGCGAGGACCTCTATTGTGATGGAGACCTCGTCTTGTATGGTCCACGAGTAGTTATTCCTGCTGCCCTACGCCGCCGTACCTGAAGCCATAAGTGTATGATATATATGGACACAAAGTAGTGCCTTCAGCTGTATATTGTTATATTACTCTTATTAATTATGTATAGTAAAGTATTACAGAACATGTATTAATTCTATGTAATATTCTATTTATTGTGCAGCATATTATGTATATAAATTATCACATTTATACTTTATGTATTCAGCTTGTGAATGCTGGCATCTGTATAGGCCAGCGCGTAGTAATACATAGATGTAGAAGTAGTTAATACCGAGTCCTGGTGGTGTGCCCTGGGCTTTTCCTGTGTCCTCTGTAATATCATCTCCCGTGCGAAATAAGACCTGCTTGCAAAGATAATAACAAAGTGTTTTGTATATACCTCAGTAATCTCAATCTGTGTATACGCTAGATGGCGCAGTGATTATTTCTCAGTGAGATACAGTGGACCAAGCCTTCCCGCCCAGACTCTGTTAATGGCATCTCGTCTTCAGCTTCAAGGATCTACAGCAAGACTACTACAAGCCTCTAGACTTACAGTGTTGTGAAGTGCTATGCTGTGTACAGTGCTGTGCTGTGAAGTGAAGTGTTTTATGAAGTGCTGTGTTGTGTATTTTAATCATAATTGTCTGTGCAAATTGCGGTCAGATGACCAAGGGAGCTGGTCCAGCAGTGCGTCCGCTCCCGTCTCTAGTCGGAGGGCAACTAACCAGCCAGCGAGCGACTCTGCCCAGTTGGCAGTGCGCCAAGCCTCTCCCGCCATACACACACACACTCATTCACACCACCTTATATTAAATTCTTGTGAGTTACCTCAGACTTCTGTAATTCTGTGCATAGATTACGAGGGGCTGACCTGGTCTTTTGCACAGATAGAGTACAGAAGCTGTCGGCATGTCTCACAGGGATCAAAATGATACCCTGGACGATGGGATTATGAGTTTTAGTGTGGGATACCTCTCCCCACCCATGCTCAGGCCCCACTCTCCCCACAGTGACAACGCCAAGTCACCCACAGAATCTCCTCGTTCGTCGCGAGCAAGCTCTCCTGCGATGCATGCGTCCACAGATCTCCTTCAACTGATTAAGTGGATGGAAGCTTCTCGACGCCAGGACGATATTGCAAGGAGAAATGAGGAAGAAATTCGGTACAAAGAGTCTGAAAGACGGCGCCACAAAGAGGAACAAACACGCAGAGAACTAGAAGACATACGTAGAAGTGAGGATGAGCTGAGAAGAAGGGAAGATCAAGCCAGATTTGAAGTCTTGATTTCTCTGCTAGCCTCCCCACAACGATCTACTGTGCAAGATTCGCCTGCTACTACTAATGTTGATACGACTAGTGGTACTGGTACCTCATTTCCCAGAGTCGGATCAACAACACCTCAAAAGACTGCAGTACAGACGCCTCCCTCTCTGAAGTCTGACGCTTCTTATCAGATGTTTTGGGAATGGCGTCGACGTTGGCAAGACTATGCAACAATGGTTGACTTGTTAAGTTTATCACAGCCGAAACAGATGATACAGCTTCATATGTGTTTGTCCTTAGAGACACAACGTACTCTCGAGCACACACTTCAAGTGCCTCCTACGACAACTCTGACGGTAGAGGCCGTGCTCGACAAGTTGCAAGAACACGTCAAGGGACAGCGCAACGAAGCACTCAGGAGAAGACAACTCCTCCAATGTAAACAGCTTGATGGAGAATCTTTTGACGCGTTTTTTGTAAGGCTCAAAAGGTGTTCAGAGGAAGTTGATGTTTGTCCCGGACATTCTCAAGTCTGTGAAGAAACACAACTTAAGACAATTATCTTAACGGGTGTCCGAGATGAAGAGCTAGTTCAGCGTCTCATTTCCCTCGACCCCACTTCCTCCCTTCAAGATGTTGTTTCGAAATGTCGAGCGTACGAGGCCGCCAGGTGTGCGACTTCAGCTTTACGCTCACAGCCTGACCAGGTGAGGGCAGTGTCTTCCTACAGAAAGGGTAAGAAGCAGCAAGGTAACCCCACCCCTCACCCTCCAGCTACACCTTCAGCAGCAGCTTTGTGTAACAGCTGTGCGAGACAGCATAATGCCTCCCAATGCCCAGCTGCTCAAAGCGTGTGCAGAAGTTGTGACCGCCAGGGTCACTGGGCTTACACAGTCAAGTGCCCTGCTAGCAAAGTTCAGTGTAGACTTTGTGGTCGTGTGGGCCATTATGACAAATGTTGTCGTAAGAAGACACATAAAGGACGCCACCTAGGATCCAAGAAGTCATCCTCAGGTAGTGCTGGCGCGCCCCCTCCTCCTGGCAAGCATCAAGACGCTGTGTCCAGTCGTTCCTGCCGTCGTGTACGTAGTTCCACAGACAACCCGCCCCAGCACATCAATGTCGTCATTTCTTACGGTAACTCGTCATCCAGTCTTCAGATGTTACCTGACACCGGTGCTGACGTCTCAGTAATTGGTCCACAACATTTAGCAAGTTTGGGAATACCCCGGAGCAACCTACAGCCCCCTCCTCAGACAACGAAACTGACAGCTGACGGTTCCAAGATGGCTCCAGCTTTGGGATCTTTCTGGGCTACCCTTACCTTTGGTAAGCAGTCTTGCTCAGCCCGGATTGATGTTCATAATGGTATCCCGACTCCGCTCTTATCATATGGCCATTGTCAGGGGTTGGCCATTATTTCCAAGGAATTCCCTAAACCTATTTCATTGAAGGCCGTCTTCACATCAGAAGAGTCTACAGCACCGGATGCAGACAAGACCCTTGAAGATCTCCGCACCGCAGCCCGGGCCGACCCTTCCTACATCCGGCTCGTCGACTGTGTGTCGCAGGGATTTCCATCTAACCGATACGACCTTCATGAATCGCTACTCCCGTATTGGAAAATACGCGAGGACCTCTATTGTGATGGAGACCTCGTCTTGTATGGTCCACGAGTAGTTATTCCTGCTGCCCTACCGTAATGTACAAACCCATAAGTGTATGATATATATGGACACAAAGTAGTGCCTTCAGCAGTATATTATTATATTACTCTTATATTACTATTATTAATTATGTATAGTAAAGTATTACAGAACATGTATTAATTCTATATAATATTCTATTTATTGTGCACCATATTATGTATATAAATTATCACATTTATACTTTATGTATTCAGCTTGTGAATGCTGGCATCTGTATAGGCCAGCGCGTAGTAATACATAGATGTAGAAGTAGTTAATACCGAGTCCTGGTGGTGTGCCCACAGGCTTTTCCTGTGTCCTCTGTAATATCATCTCCCGTACGAGAATAGAACCTACTTTTAAAGATAACAAAAGTGTTTGTATATACCCTCAGTAATATAGAACATTCTTTGGGTATCTGATGTGGAGGACCAGGACGGGATGTGGAGGACCAGGATGTGATGTGAAGGACAAGGACGTGATGTGGAGGACCATGGCGTGATGTGGAGGACCAGGACGTGATGTGGAGGACCAGGACGTGATGTGGAGGACCAGGACGTGATGTGGAGGACAAAGATGTGATGTGGAGGACCAGGATGTGATGTGGAGGACCAGGCCGTGATGTGAAGGACAAGGACGTGATGTGGAGGACCAGGACGTGATGTGGAGGACCAAGATGTGATGTGGAGACCAGGATGTGATGTGGAGGACCAGGCCGTGATGTGAAGGACAAGGACGTGATGTGGAGGACCAGACGTGATGTGGAGGACCAAAGATGTGATGTGGAGGACCGGGCGTGATGTGGAGGACCAGGCTGCGTGATGTGGAGGGGACCAGGCCGTGATGTGGAGACCAGATGTGATGTAGAGACAAGGGCGTGATGTGGAGGACCAGGACGTGATGTGGAGGACCAGGATGTGATGTGGAGGACCAGGACGGGATGTGGAGGACCAGGACGTGATGTGGAGGACCAGGATATGATGTGGAGGACCAAGCCGTGATGTGGAGGACCATGGCGTGATGTGGAGGACCAGGATATAATGTGGAGGACCAGGCCGTGATGTGGAGGACCAAGATGTGATGTGGAGGACCAGGATGTGATGTGGAGGACCAGGCCGTGATGTGGAGGACCAAGATGTGATGTGGAGGACCAGGGTGTGATGTGAAGGACAAGGACGTGATGTGGAGGACCAGGATGGGATGTGAAGGACCAGGATGGGATGTGGAGGACCAGGATATAATGTGGAGGACCAGGATGGGATGTGAAGGACCAGGATGGGATGTGAAGGACCAGGATGGGATGTGGAGGACCAGGATGGGATGTGAAGGACCAGGATGGGATGTGGAGGACCAGGATATAATGTGGAGGACCAGGGTGGCTGTAGGCCACTTTATAAAAGAATTAAAAAAAGTAGTAGTAGTAGTAAATAATAATGATAATAATAATAATAATAATAATAATAATAATTAACGGTTTATTGAAAGAGCATGGCAGCCGAAAGGCTGAAAATATGCAGTCACATAATTGGGGAATGGGTCTCTTGATTTACAAATAATATACAAGTAACATAAGTGATACAAATATGATGTATAATAACTAGGTGGGGAGAAGCTCAAACTACAGGACATTTCAACATAGTGACAGTGCAAAAAGTAAGATTAACTGGGAGTGAATACACTGGTTGATTACAAGTTATTGATAATTTTTACAATGTTTGGGACTGGGCTGTTCTTAGAGCGTCCAGTTCGTGCTCGTATGGGCTGGATGCGGTTGTGGTGTCGAACAGAAATTCTCGGACGAGGGATGTCGGGTGGTAGTGGGAGCCGGTGTTGAGGATGGTGCAGAAGCTTCTCACCAAATTTGCAGATGAGGTCGTGGTGGTGGTCACTTAAAGCTGAGAAGGTCGGTGTGTTGAGCGCTTCTTGATAAGTGGAGTAGGAACAGGAGAAAATAATCTTGCATGCCCTCTTTTGCACTTTTTCTAGGTGTTTACTTTGTGTGGCATTTAGGGAAGAAGACCAGGGAGGGGAGGCATAGGTGAGCTTGCGAAGTATGAATGTTGAGTAAACACTGAGGAGCTCGGGCGCAGGAACTCCGAGGGACTTGAGTCGGAGGAAGAGGTGGAGACGGAAACTGGAGGAGTTGACAACTTCACTGACGTGTGGTTTCCAATTTAGTTTGTTGTTTATGGTGACGCCGAGACGCTTAGTGGAATCTACAACCTGGAGTGTGTTGGGACCTAAAGTAATGGAAGGAGGTGGGACAAGGTCGGATGAGAGGTTGATGTGCATAACCATGGTCTTTGTATGGTTGATGGTGACATGGTTGTTGGTGGCCCAGTTTTGGAGACTGAAGGGCTTGCGTAAACTACTCAGGCACATAGTTTGTTGAAGTTGAATGTGAGTCGAGCATTCATGAGGATATTGATGCCTAGAATTACACCATAATTGTTATCATTAGCGACGTAAAAAGGTGCCCAGTTAGTGTTTCCCAGGAAGGTGATGGGGACAGGGGACACATATCCGAGCACCTTATCCTGCCCGGTTACCGTGTTGCACTCGCGGACACAATCTGATGGTCGGTAGTGGAGGTGCAGCTGTTGCACGTATTCGGGTGTTATGTAGCAGTAGGTACAGCCTGTGTCCAGCAGGCATGAAACAGTCTGGTTTCTAATTTCACATGTGATAACTAAAGGGGTTACGGACTTGAGAAGGTGTTTGGAGGGTGCCAGTAGGGTAAGCGTGGGGTTTTTGGTAGACAGGTCCAAGACGGACTGACTTAACACATCCATGCCCAACAAAAAAGGCGAGCCTTTCCTCGCCACAATAAGAGTAGGCCGGAGTTTACATCCACCGAGCCGTACCTTGACTTCCAGCCGACCATAAACTCCACTCTTCGTTAACCCACTACCGGTATCGACCGAAAACTTTTCACGGTCCACTATATAGTCCTGAAGTCCAGCAGAGATGACAAAATCTAATGGTATAACGGATACATTGGAACCACTGTCGAGGCAGAAGGTGACTTTCAGGCGTCGCTTTGTTTGGTTCTGTTCATCTACGTCGTAAAGGTATCCCGAAACCAACAACTCCCGAAGGCACCGGCTGTAGGTGACAGACACTGGATATGAGGTCTTTTCCATTTTGGTTAAATATAGTAAATTGTGTTCAAGAGCACTGTGACGTTAAGTTGAAAATCGGGGCTAAATGTAAAAAAACACCTCCATTTACTTAGGTTGGAACTTTCAATAGTGTTGTAAGAGACAAGAAGGTGTAGATGGTAACGGGGTGGTGGTGCCATGCTACTGCTCGGCCTTCCTCGGCGCCTACTGCACCGTAAGAACTCTCTAGTTAGACACTTAGGAGTTGTACGGTGTGCTGGAGACCCAGAAGGTGAAGGACGAGCTGCAGCACACCTCACCGCAGGAACTGTAGTCAGTAATTCAGTTGGTCGAGGAGGAGACCGTGACCAAACTCTCCAGCCCACCGGACCTCTCACTCACCGAACCTAACCTAACCAGCCCACCGTATCTCTCTCACGCAACTTAACCTAACTAACCCACCGTATCTCTCTCACCTAACTTAACCTAACTAACCCACTGTATCTCTCATACCTAACCTAACCTAACCAGCCCACCGGACCTCTCTCTCACTCGCTTCAACTTTTCATCAGTGACAACATTTGCAGTGACAAAATGTTGTTGTGACAATGAAATATAGGAATAGTGACAAAGCTGTGTAATAAGTGACAGTAGTGTGAACATCACCCTACATATTTTAAGAATCAACCTTACCTTACCTTACCTTACCTTACGTTGCCTTACCTTACCTTACCTTACCTTACCTTACCTTACCTTACCTTACCTTACCTTACCTTACCTTACGTTGCCTTACGTTACCTTACCTTACCTTACCTTACCTTACCTTACCTTACCTTACGTTGCCTTACCTTACCTTACCTTACTTTACGTTGCCTTACCTTACCTTACGTTGCCTTACCTTACCTTGCCTTACCTTACGTTACCTTACCTTACTATACCTTACCTTTACTGTATCTTACCTTACGTTTTGCCTTACCTTACTGCATACGTTGCTTTGCCCACCTTACCTTACCTTACCTTACATACCCCTTACGTTGCCTTACCTTATAACCTGTACCTTACCTTGCACTTACCTTACCTTATACCTTACCTTACCTTACCTTACCTTACCTTACCTTACCGCCTGCTTACACCTTACTGCCCGTTTGCCTTGCACACCTTACCTTGCCTGCCTGCCGTTGCACCCGCCTGTACATACGCCTTACGCCCGCCCGTTTATATACCTTACCTTACCTTACCTTACCTTACCTTGCCTTACCTTACCTTACCTTATCTTATCTTATCTTATCTTACCTTACCTAACCTTACCTTACCTTACCTTACCTTACCTTACCTTACCTTATCTTATCTTATCTTATCTTACCTTACTTTGCCTTGCCTTACCTTATCTTACCTTACCTTACCTTACCTTACCTTACCTTATCTTATCTTATCTTACCTTACCTTACCTTACCTTGCCTTGCCTTGCCTTACCTTACCTTACCTTACCTTACCTTGCCTTACCTTACCTTACCTTATCTTATCTTATCTTATCTTACCTTACCTAACCTTACCTT